>NC_092417.1:114757324-115057502 GCF_040894005.1 Engystomops pustulosus
TGAGGGCCCCAGCATTTGCCTCAGGTACACCAGGTGCTGATGTTGGCCCTGATCACTAGAATATGCCATAACTTTATGGTAAGTAAGGATGGGTGTTACTTTCGGGACCCTGAGCAGCAGTATGAATGCTCCATTATGACGGTGTAGCACTGCACCTTCGTATTTGTTTTTGCCAGCGGCCTTTGCTCACTACATCACTTGCATGAAGCTGTATATCATAGGCGTACCTCCCTTCTATGCAAAACAATCCCATCCCCATGGTTAAAAAGGAACCAATCTGTTATATTATATGTGGAATTGCAAAGCAAACTTGGCTTCTGTACTCATGAGCCTATAATGAACTAAAGCATTTCTATCAGGAACACAACTATAGTGGAAAAATTGAAGACTCCTTGTTCTCTGATATACTGATTCGTTGCCAATTTCATCAAAGGGGTGTCTCATCATTTTAAGGATATGGGTTTTTCAGCTGCAATAACAACTTTATTGTATCTTTCAATGCTGCCTTTGAAATGCTATTAATAAAATGGGCAATTCATGAAGTGAAAGTTGATACCTAGGCTAAACATATGTGATGCTTGGTTTTCAGATGCTCAGTATGAGAAAAACCATAATGGTTTATCTTCCCGAAGTAACACCTTTCCATATGCCCTATTTGGGAAACATGAGGAAATAAAAGGGAATTACCCCCTTAATTCTCTCAATACTAACCAGAAAAGAGAAGTGCTACAAAGACGAATTTGCTTTGGACAGGGGTATAACTGAATGTACATCCATTAATTGAAATGCAAACTTTGTGAACAACAATATGCAATTCTTTGAGTGACTTATCGAGTTAGCCTCAATTCTTTATACACTGTAAGTAAAGCTGTCATATTGAACTTACAATCCAGTCTATAGAAAACACATGAGCAGAAAGGCCTGAGCTAATAGATATTTAATTTAGAAAAAAAAGTATAATTTGTATTTTATTCATTTAAAGCTATCTCTGGTAAGGGGAATGCAATGACTATTCAGGACCTTGCACCAAACTATTAAGTCCAAAATGAAATTTAAATGAATAAATAAAATATTGAAACTTTTCTAATATGACTATGATATTTCTTAGCTTTTCTGTTTAAATTACATGCTTCATGCCTGCGGAGTGTGCAGAGTGCGCCAGATTAATCAAAAGTGGGGCACGGCCTTCATTGATCTGGAGCCCCTACACAGCTTGGGAACTGCCCACCAACTTTTTTTTGGTGCACTTTTAACATGGAGAGTGCAACACAATTCTGTTGCGTCACAATAATAAATGTGCACCAGAACATCTATTTTAGGCGCAGAACTTTGTGGTACGGCAGACATAAATACAGTACAAGTGCAAGCAGTTTGCAGGTTCTTTTCAGTGCAAAGTCAGATAGAAAACAGGCACAAAAACTTTAATAAATGTGGGCCGTTATGTGCAATCTACCCAGCTCCCCCTGCTCTATAACCTGCGGCTCACAAATAGGACACAATGGGCCACATTTATTAATAACTAGTGCATTCCATACTATTTGCCTGTGGTGTGTGCAGGACGCGCCAGATTCATCAAAGCTAGCTTATAGGGGCAGATTTAATTACCCGGTCCTGTCGTGTTCCAGCGGTGTGTTGTCCGGCGAGGATTCGGGTCTGCCGCGATTCACTAAGGTCGTGCGCCCGAGATCCTGCATGTGTCACTTCCACGCCAAGGTCCGCCGGAGTTCACCTTCTTCTTCTTGGTGTATGTAAGTGCGTGTCCTGCAACACAATTGTAAATGTTAAATATTGCAGGTTGTCCGAATCCGACGGGTTGTACGATGGCCACGCCCCCCGATTGCTCTTGCGTGCAAGCTGGCGCCGATGCTGCTAAATCTGATTGTGTGCGCCAAAATCCTGGGGTAATTCGGCGCAAAGTGCGCTCTGCGGACCCTTAGTAAGTGAGCCCCATAGTCTTCATTAATCTGGCACCCCCTTCACTGTTCGGAAGGTGTGCAACTTTTTTTTTTTTGGTGCACATTTTTTCTGTCTAGACACAATAAAGCTACGACACAAAACTGCTGCAGATACATACAAGATAAATACAAGTGCAAGCAGTGTGCATGTTCTATTCATTGCAAAGTTAGACAGAAAGCTGGCGTAAACACTTTAATAAATGTGAGCCAATGTACTATTTGCTCAGATTCTACTGCCTTCTGGAGCCCTAGCTCCTGCTTCTCTATTATACTGTTTTCAGATAGCACAGTAATACTCATGTTACAAGTTTCTAATTAAAGGGGTTGTCCGGCCCTCTATATTTTTTTCTAGTGGCGTAGGGAGCTTTACAAACAAAGAAGCAGCTATACTTACCTCCCTCTGATACACCGGTCCAGTGATATGTTTCCCATCACCACTGGTCTGAGAGTTGAAACTGTGACATCACAACCGAAGTGGACATGGAATATACATAAAGAAAGCAGTGTTTATGGGAGGCACAGCACTGGATCAGACCTCAAGTGGGAGGTATACTTACTGCTGTTTTCGTCTTTGTACATCCCCCTTTGCCACTGGTAAAAAATAATAGAGACGTTTGAACCACCTCTTTAATTGTAGAGGTTAACTGGTTGGGTTAGGAAAATTAAGAGCTAAATGTCCATAAAATAATATCTTGTGCCCATTGCTATCATCTGATAGGTTTGTTTCATGTGATATTTGCCCACTGAAGCTAGTGATCTTCACAAGTCATATAGCATTGTACAGTGGTATATTTCCTAATATAACACCTATACAAGGCAATTCATAAAATGGTCAAAGATTTTTGCTTGAATATTACCATTTAATGTGTGAAGAAGTGACTTGGACCTTTTAATGTATTCATGATTAGGGTCCAGAATTGGCCAGCATTTCTTAAAATTAGCATGAGATAAGCCAGGCTTCTGAACAGCTTGGGTGTTGTATGTAAAAAGAATAAAAAGAAAACCCTTTGAAGTGATCAGAATCCGTCTCATCTCGTTAATTCTACCATTTGTTTGATTTTTGGTACAAAGAAAATGAAGGAATGTGTTGGGATTATGGCATCCTAAGTCAATATTTATTAAAAAATCAATCTCGGTGAAAATCTGTTCAACCCTCTAATTAGACCAGTCGACTTGAGGTTGATTTTTAATTGCAAAAGTAATTACACAGAGCAGATAGCCACTGACACTTGATTATCTAGGTGATTGATTAAAAAGTCTGGTCCCGACGACGAGCTGCGATGTTCGGAAATTCAAAACAATAGAGAAAATTAAAAAAGAAAAAAAAGGCATCTGAATTACAACCACAAAGTTGCCTCTGTCACTCAAACACCCTCGCTGACCATTTTTTTGATCTCAGGACTTTGAATGAAGCAGTGGATTAAGGGGCAATTAATTGCTGGATAATGTGAAGTGAGATCACAGCTGGTGGAGGCATTTCTAGAAAAAAAAAAGTACATTAAAGCATATTTTCTTTCTTTACATAGCTCACCACTTGGTTTTGTACCGAGTAGTTGAGTGTGTTTCCTCATTCTGTGGACAGAGATTATTGCAGCTGCCTTCATGTTTCATTAAATGAAAAGTTAGCGTTACTCTGAAGAGGCTGGAAAATAATAAGACATGTAGCATGGTTTTTTTTTTATACATTTCATTAGCATCAAGTCCCGGGGGGGCTCATGTGCACAGCTGGGTTAATAAGAGGTCTGAAAGAACAACATCCCTCCTAAGAAAAACTTTCTTCGTCTTGTTGAGTTTTTTCTTAGTTATATTGTACCACAATGAAGGGCCAATATGAGACTCTAAATATTTTATCCTCAGGTGTATATAGTTTTTAACTCCTTAAACTATAAACACTACACAAATGATGACATATTTAACATGGGATGATAACTGGAAAATTGTCCAGGGCTGCACTATAAAGTTCCACTATAAAATGCATTGTAATCTGCACTGCAAGTAGCATATTATAGAGATGCTGGGCAGGTCGATATATATCATAGTATCATAGTAGTATCATATTGAAAATTGTTAGAAAAAGACATCAGTTTATCAAGTCTAACATATACAAAACATATATATATGTTTATATATGTATATATATTAGTTTAGTAGAATATTCAGTTTAGCTATTAATTTGCATAGCTAAGCTTAGGCACAGCAGTTAAGAGTAGTATAGCTAAAGGGGTGCAGATCTAGTGGTTCGAGGGCCCTTTAGCTTATGCTATACATGAGATAACAGTACTATACATGTGCAACACCCCTACCAACGCAGTGTTGCAAGATTAAAACCTATATCCTTTCTCTGAGCCTGATCAACTTAGGGAGACCTCCAGTGTCTGGAAATGTTCATGCAGCTGTTGAGTATCTGCCTGTGAAGGAATGTATAATTCTTGTAACCAATAAGATGCCTCCACCTTTCAGCTGTTGCCATTTCTTCAATAAACAAACTGTGGGGCTTATTTACTAAGGGTCTGTGGCCGTACTTACTTACGTCGGTTTTTCCAACTTTTGCGGGATTTGCGCCACTGGGACAGGTATTTAACTGGGGATTGTGTGACACACACGATGGGATTGTGGCGCAGCTGCGCTGGCTTTCATGCGACAG
Source organism: Engystomops pustulosus (assembly GCF_040894005.1). Classification (NCBI taxonomy): domain Eukaryota; kingdom Metazoa; phylum Chordata; class Amphibia; order Anura; family Leptodactylidae; genus Engystomops; species Engystomops pustulosus. Next base: position 114,761,924 of record NC_092417.1, read on the forward strand.
AAATCTTGGGGCGGGCATTTGGACGATCCGACTGATTCCGACAGAGTGCAGGATTTAACTTTCAAATTGTGTCGCAAGATCAAGCACTTACATGTACCAGTAAGAAGAAGGTGAACTCTGTTGGACCTGAGTGGGGGAAGCGACACATGCAGGATATCAGGCGCACAATCTTAGTGAATCGCGGCACAGTGCATGATCCTCAGTCAATGCACTTTTATGAATTCTGCAGGACCGGGTAAGTAAATGTGCCCCTGTAAGTTTAATGGTTGACATCCCTTGTCACCGAGTGATCCCTGCGTTAGGCATATACCATTAAGGGCACCGCAATCTTTGTTTTGATTGTCGATCCTGTGATGTCCCCGGGTTATATATAAGACAGAATTTTTTGGGTTTCTGTGACAATTAGATTTTAAAAATGTTGGGTTGTCATAAGAACCAGGAATAATAATAAAGCTTGATTGCAGATAACTTTGATAACTGTTATAGTTGTTTATTCTAGCCTAAGGATAAAGTACAGTAATTTAAGAATAACCAGAGGTCCGTTTGTAACTAGGGGTCATCGGTAAGTCAGGTGTTCTTAAGAAGGGGACCCCCTATATAAAAAAATTAACAAAAAAGTGATCAAAAGGTGGTACAGTCCTCAAAATGGTAGCAATGAAAATGTCAAATCTCACAAAAAATGACCCAGCAAGTATGAGAAAGTTATTAGCCTCAGAAGATGTCGAAACAACATTTTTTTTTTCTGTGCACAAGGTTTTAATTAAAAAATCTTGATGAATTTTTTCGCAAACAGAGCGGTATGAGGGCTTATTTCTGCATAACTAATTGGACTTCGCAGTGATGTTATATATTATTACATGCTTTGTACTGGAAAGTAGGAAATAAATTCCAAATGCATTGAAATCGGTGAAAAAACGCATTAGCACCATTTTCTTGTGGTCTCGATTTTTTTGACTTTCACAGTACGCTCCAAATAACACCTCTACTTTAGTTTGGTACAATCACGAGGATACTTAATTTATATAGCTTCCATTGTGTTTTAATACATTTTAACCTGCTTCACGTAAATATTAGTCAGTTTTACTGTGACTGAATGCAGAAAGGACGTTTAAAAACGTCATGACAGCAGCCAACTACAAACGGCTATGGGCCACATTTATCACTTTTGTGCGCCTAAGTGTAGTAGTTGCGCCTAAATTCTGGCGCACTGTTTTGCCAGAATTATCACAAGCTACAACCATCTGTGATAAGTATATTTTCTGCCTCTTATTAATCACTTTACTTTAACACAGTTTAGCGCAGTTTAGGCGCTGTTTAGGCGCAATGTTAGATTTGGGCAGTTACATGTCATCCTGCTACAAGCTCCTCTCTGCTTCTCCCACAGCCCAGAATGAAGATAACACTCACAGCAGCACCCAGGTGTGTGACACCCTGCACCCAGTGACCTCCTCAGCAGTGGCTTCTCCTGGAGGGGATCCCCCAGTGCTGGTCTCCTGCTGCACCCCTGTAATTCTGCACAGTATCCCCCTCAGACACTGTGCAGAATTACATGGGGGACACTTGTTTGTAGTATCTGCAAACTTCTGCAAGCTTCTGCAAACTTGTGCAAACTTCTCTTGCTCTTGATGTGAGCTCAGCGTTTTGCAGAATATTTTGTAAATAGAAGGTGATGAACAGTAAATAGAGTCTGCAACTCCTGTCTGCAGTGTATCTAATGTATCTATTATCTGTTCCAGTGTCTGGCTGAGCTCTGCTGCTAGAAATGAGCTCTTTTGCAAAGAGGCTCAGTGCTTTCTTCTCAGATAACGCCACCTTCGGGCTGGAGTGTTTTTGCGCCTAAATGAAAACGTTGCAAGTGATGAATATCATTAGGCGCAGCAAAACATCTGGATTGGTAAGATAGATGAGGGAAAGCTGCTTATTTTTGCTGCGTGGCTAGTTTGGCGTTTAATCGCAAAAATGGCGCAAAAACGGTGCGCCTGAATGAAAAGGCGCAAAAACAACAGAAAAAACGAGTGATAAATGTGGCCCTATATGTCCTAAACCTTGGCATCTAGAAACACAATTTTGGTATCAAAATAAACAGGAGAGCCTACCCTTTAAAGGGGTTATCTGGGTTTTAAAAATTACCTTGTCCGGCGTCGCTGATGTCTTCTGTGTGCGCCGGTTTCATTACAAGGGTGCACAGGGAGCTTCCGGACGACCAGAAGCTCCCATCCGACACCATCTCCCAGTGCTTACAACGCTGAGAGATGGGGACGGATGGGAGGAGCCGGCCACATCCCGGACCAGAAGCTCCCTGTGCGCGGCTTCCGTGCCCCTGTAATTAAACAGGGGTACAGATCGAAGGGACCGTGGCGCAGGACATCGGCGGCGCTGGAGGAGTTAAGTACAGGTTTATTATTTTTAAATAACCCTCCCCAGCCCTGCCCTCAGTAATTTTTAAAACCTGGATATCCCCCTAATATTGTCCACAGAGCCCGAGATATCCACCATTACTAAAAATGTTGATTTCTATATACAGCTTTCTACTGTCGATTTAAGAGTGGATACCTCCGGTTCTATTAAGCATCCATACATAATGCATTTATCTTAAAATCTCCTGTTTAAAATTACCCCAGAATTTTGTTTTTAGGTGCAAGCTGTCAGGAGATTTAGGCGTTTGAAGTGTTCCCCATTCCAGACGGTCAGTTGAAGGCAGAATGTAGAAGGAGCTGCAAGAAAAATTTGTAGACGTACATGCACCCTCTGCATCTGTAGGTGAACTCAGGAAAGGGAGATGGAATAATGCTGTATATATTTATAACATAGTTTGGTAAAAGTTACCACTTATTTAAAAAAACTCAATTGGAAAATGACAAAAAAAACTTATTTTTTAACATGTGTAGTCAATTATTGGCAAATTTTAAATATTTAATTACTAACACTATCATATCAAGATAAAGTCTCACATGTCTTGAATTTAAAGCTGACATTTAAAGCTTTTCCAGAGATGTTGTCATTTAAAGAAGCGCATAGCAGAACATCGAAAATTGACCTGGACATTCCAGCACCAATGATCGACTGGTCTAAAACTAGGCAACACATTTTGGCACACCCTCCTTAATTTTTTCTACTAATTTACATGTGATCCACACCCCTTTCTTAAAAACCACGCCCCCTTTCACGCAGCCATCTGTAGGACGTGGTTTTTTTTCCAAATCAGTCATTTTCAGGTGCAGGAGCAATAATGAAGCATTTTTGGGTGCAGGAGCAATAATGAAATTCCCCCCTTCTACACTCATTCATGCAAAGAAGTCTCGACCAAGTATTGAGTGCATTTACAGTCGGTAGTTTTCATTCGGCCAACAGTTGTATCTTCAATAATTGTTTTACATTTGGTCTTAAATAATATTAAAAATTTCAGATGACATTTTGGTTTTCCTCATCAACACTAACATAAACAAACATTTGAAAAAGTTCACTATGTTTGTACGGTATATGTTTGTACTCTATATAATATCCTGGATGAGTTTCACTTTTTGAATAGAATTACTGAAAAAAAAAACTTTTCCTGATATTCTATATTATTGCGTAGCACTTGTATATCCCCTAATGTGTGATTGCTTAGAGTGTGAATGTTTTGTGTTCACCCCCGTTGGGACACTCAGTGATCAACAGCATGGGGAACACAAATTACATAAATATTGATTTCCCCCCAATATCTCCGGAATAATTAACCCAAAACACTTGCAAAGTCTTCTTAAGCAGTTTAAAAGGTCGCTTAGTTGGGTTCAGTAGCCGACACAATCATGGGGAAGACTGCTGACTTGACATATGGCAGTCATTTACACACTCCACCCTATTAATGGAAAGTTCAGTGCAAGGAAAAACTGTGGTAGAGAAAGGTGTACAAGCAACATGTATAACCGCTACCTTGATAGGATTTAGGCCCCTTCTACACTCACGAGTGTGATGCGATGAACTCGCATCACACTTACAACTCATGCTGCCGGGATCTCCCGGCCCGAACATTGCAAACCGGGACTGAACTCAGCATGTCAGTTCAGCCCCGGTTTGCAGCGTTTGGGCCGGGAGATCCCGGCAGCATGCGTTGCGAGTCTAATGTGAGTTCATCGCATCCCACTCTCGAGTGTAGAAGGGGCGTAAGAAAAGGCCATTCAAAAAATTGGGAGGAAATTCACAAGGAGTGGACTGCTGCTGGAGTCAATGCTTCAAAAGCCACCACACAAATATTGAGGACACGGGTGACAAGTGTTGCATTCAACGTGTCAAGCCACTACTGACCAATAGACAACACCAGAAGCACCTTACCTGGCCCAAGAAGAAAAAGAACTGGACTGTTGTTCAGAGATCCAAGGTGTTGTCAGGCATGTCTGAAATTAAATTCCCAGAGCCTGGAAGAAGAGTGAAGCTTGAGGTATAGTGTGAAGTTTCCACAATCAGTGAAGGTTTGGGAAGCCATGTCATCTGCTGGTGTAGTTCCACTGTGTTTTAGTATGTCAGTGCAGCCGTCTACCAGCAAATTTTAGAGCACTCCATTCTTCCCTCTGTCGACAAGCTTTTTGGAGATGGAATTTTCAATTTCCAGCAGGACATCGCAGCTGTGCACACTGCCAAAAGTACCAATACCTTAATGACCGTGTCACTGTGCTCGATTGGCCAGTAAACTCGAGTCACCTTTTGTATTGTATTGTTAAGAGAAAGATGAATGAAACAAGACCCAACAATGCAGACAAGCTTCAAGCTGCTATCATACAACCTGGGCACAATACCTCTGCAGTGCCATCAGCTGATCACCCTATGCCACACCACATTGATGCAGTCATTCATGCAAAGAAGTTTCGACCAAATATTGAGTGCATTTACAAACACTTGAAAAAGTTCAGTATGTTTGGAATGACTCTATATAATATACTGGATGAGTTTCACTTTTTGAATAGAATTACTGAAAAAAAGTCTTTTCCTGATATTCTATATTATTGAGTAGCTTTTCCAGAGATGTTGTCATTTAAAGAAGCGCATAGCAGAACATCGAAAATTGACCTGGACATTCCGGCACCAATGATCGACTGGTCTAAAACTAGGCAACACATTTTGGCACACCCTCCTTAATTTTTTCTACTAATTTACATGTGATCCACACCTCTTTCTTAAAAACCACGCCCCCTTTCACGCAGCCATCTGTAGGACGTGTTTTTTTTTTCCAAATCAGTCATTTTCAGGTGCAGGAGCAATAATGAAGCATTTTTGGGTGCAGGGGCAATAATGAAATTCCCCCCTTCTACACTCATTCATGCAAAGAAGTCTCGACCAAGTATTGAGTGCATTTACAGTCGGTAGTTTTCATTCGGCCAACAGTTGTATCTTCAATAATTGTTTTACATTTGGTCTTAAATAATATTAAAAATTTCAGATGACATTTTGGTTTTCCTCATCAACACTAACATAAACAAACATTTGAAAAAGTTCACTATGTTTGTACTGTATATGTTTGTACTCTATATAATATCCTGGATGATTTTCACTTTTTGAATAGAATTACTGAAAAAAAAAACTTTTCCTGATATTCTATATTATTGCGTAGCACTTGTATATCCCCTAATGTGTGATTGCTTAGAGTGTGAATGTTTTGTGTTCACCCTTGTTGGGACACTCAGTGATCAACAGCATGGGGAACACAAATTACAATAGATAACACCTCTATAAAAAACACTATCATTGGCTCAACTGACAATAGATGATGTCAAAGCTTATCTTCACCTACCCATCTACACAGATCATGTTTAGAAAACTCTGTTGGTTAATGAATGGTCGTGAGGTTGCTGTAAAGTTTGTCACTAAATGCTGTCACTAGAATGCAGGAAAGAGACAAAAATAGGATTAAAAAGAATTAGAAATCTACATTTGGAAACTGAAAACTTATTTGGGCTGAGCCCTCTCCATAGCCGGTAAGTCTTTGCTGCAAAGGCTTACCGGTAACACCCGTGATCGGTGCTAGCAAAGCTGCCGGCAGCCTCAAAAAGATAGCGGCGCATGGGCGCCGCCATCTTACCTGGGATCGGCGCTCCCCGTGACGTCATCGGGGGTGGCGATCCATCTCCATGGTAGCCTCGGGTCTTCCGAAGACCCGAGGCTATTTCGTTTTAACCCCTCATTACAATGTGCTGATAGCTGTAGTATGGCAGTATATGATAGGATCAATCAGACAACCTAGGGTTAAAATACCCTAGGGAGTCTGAAAAATAGTATAAATAAAAATAAAAAAAAGTTTTAAAAAAAATTATAATAAAAAAACCTACAATTTCAAATCACCCCCCTTTCCCTAGAACTGACATAAATATAAATAAACAGTAAAAATCCTAAACACATCAGGTATCGACGCGTCCGAAAATGCCCGATCTATCAAAATATGATAACGTTTTTTCAATGCGTTTAACCCCGTAACGGAAAATAGCGCCCAAAGTCGAAAATGGCACTTTTTTGCCATTTGATCAAAAGGTCGTACAGTTCTAAAAATGATAACATTGAAAATATTATCAAATTTCGCAAAAAATGACACTACCCACAGCTCCGTACACCAAAGTATAAAAAAGTTATTAGCTCCAGAAGTTGGCAAAATCAAAAAATTAATTTTTGTACAGGAGGTTTTCATTTTTGTAAATGTATGAAAACATTATAAAACCTATACAAATTTGGTATCCCCTTAATCGTACCGACCCAAAGAATAAAGTAGACATGTCATTTGGGGCGCTCAGTGAAAGACGTAATATCCAAGCCCACAAGAAAATGTCGCAATTGCGTTTTTTCACCATTTTCATTGCATTTGGAATTTTTTGCCCGCTTCTGAGTACATGGCATGGAATATTTAATAAAATAAAAATTTAAGGTACAGTATGGTAACATTTACAGTAAAATGGACGATGGTAATGTTGTTGTTGTATGCCTTATGTTTATGAGCGACAGTTTTCCTGCTATATACCTGCATGTCATAAGAATTTAAATTAAAAAAAGGACCATGTTAAATTCAAATCTGTTTTTTTTAAAATTTTTACCGGTGTTTTGTATGCATTGGAAAAGGGGTAGTCTTATACGGTGAATATATCTTAAACTCTATATTTTAACAGGAAAGTAGGGGGGTCGTCTTATACACCAGGTCGCTTATATGCTGGAATATACGGTAGATACCAGTCTAGAAGAAGGTATTAGTTTTGGCAACGTCAGACTACAGACTATTGTGTCATTCATGTCTGTATACTTTGTATATGTTTAGAAGCAATAATAACCACTCCACATAATGCTGTCTAATGCGTATGCTATCAGCCATTATATATCATATGTTAATATTAATAATATTGAGTGGTTATTTTTTATGTTATTGTATGTGTAGTAGGAGGCTTTTGATGGTGTGATAGGGTATTTGACTTGAGTAACTTTTTTCTCAAGAAATAATGTTTAAGCGGTTTTACATGAATATAGACATCTCACAAGGGATCGGTACTGGGATGAGAAATAAAAGAACACATACTTATCCCACTCCATTTCCAGTTGCTCTGGAACTTACAAATTGGACCTGTACCCAACTACAAGTTCTGGGGGATCACAGGACTTGCTTCATCCAATGACACAGAACCTCTACTTCTGTTTTCCAGGGAATATGGCTTGTTGTTTTGTCCCTCGGTCTGAAGTGGCCAGTCATTGGATAAAGAGGGGCCTGTGTTACCATTAACTTCCAGTTGGAAGAAGGGCCTGAAATTGGAAGTACAAGAGCAACACATGAATTGGAAGCTGTAGTGAGTTATGTTTTTTCTTTCATTTACCACTGGCCCTGGCCACTCTTGGGTGTTTTCCATACTAATGGAAAAACTCTTTGAGGGCCTGATCCATCTTATGTACAAAATGTTCACTTTCTCTGTAAATTCTAATTATTTTAACTCAACTGTATTGACAACTACTAAGCTCAGCTAAGGGTCCGTTTAGAATGGTGTTAGACCTTACTTATTAAAGGGATGCTCCATACAAAACTAATAAGCTTTGTTTACACCTCTGGGAGTGCTCATGGATTCAAGGATCATCAAAGACTGAAGCCATGTATTAAATCAAAATATCCCTTCATAGGAATTTAAAACACTGCATATTTTTGTTATCAGTGTTCATTAATACAGCAAATACCTACAGGGTTAGGTTTTTGTGTTTTGGCTAAAAAGCCTCAATCATCTCCATATTGATGTTGAATTAACCAATAGATATGAGTAAGGTGAAATGCCGAACAACATAGGTGTTTTCTGCCTGAAAGGTCTAGTATAGAAATGCAGGATTTAAAATGCGCTCCCATGGAGTCAAAGAACATTTTTATTTTGTACTGCGCCCTATCCTCCTGCCAATTTTTTTTTCTTAAAGACAGAAGCCATGTACCTGTAAGCAGGGCCACCACTAGGAATTTTGGGGCCCTTGACTGGAGGATTTTTTGTGGGACCCCCAACCCCCCCACCACCACTGGTGTCCATTCCCACATTGATACATAACATTATATACAATTTTTTTTTGGACCAAAACATTTTTGAGCCACACTCTCTACATGCCAACTAAGTATATAGATAGTCCCAGCACATGTACCCTCAGTGTATAGACAGCCCCACCAGCCCATAGTCAGCCCCTCAGTTCTTTAATGAAATTTCCTGCCGGATGCCCCCTTTAATAAAATGTTCTGCCAGACACCGCTCCTTTAATAAAATGTCCTGCCAGATGCCCCCTTTAATTAAATGTCCTACCAGACACCCCCTTTAATGAAATGTCCTGCCAGGTGCCCCCTTTAATTAAATGTCCTGCCAGAGGCCCCCCTTAATGAAATGTCCTGCCAGACACCCCCTTAATGAAATGTCCTGCCAGATCTCCCTTCTTCTTGAAAAAAAAAGAAAATCTATACTCACCTTTGGCTCCTTCTCCTAGACCCTGCGGCTCCGTCTTTCTGCTCTTCTGCTCTTCCGGCCGCATGACATCATAGTAAAATGGCCTGTGCTGCGCATACAATATGATGTCATGGCCGGAAGAGCAGAAGACAGAGCCGCAGGGCCCGGCAGAAGAAGCCAAAAAGTGAGTATAGATATTTTTTTCTCATATAGGGCCCGGGAATGGGGTATACTGTGAGCCCCTTGGGCCCCCTTTTAATAGGAAAACGGGGGGGGCCCTTGAACACAGTCCCACTAGACCCCCGATGGTGGCCCTGTCTGTAAGCATGAAGCATGTACCAGTTTTTCTAGAGTGATCTTTAGCAGTGAAAAAAAGTACTGTAAAACAAAATTCCTATTATTCTAAGAACTAGAAAGTGGAATACATGTTTCTTTCATAGAAACAATGACTATTTCATTGTCATTTGGTCTTTTTGGGGGAGACGCTTCTCTGAGTAGATCACAGTAGCTTAAGATCTCATCCTTTCCATACTTGCATTTCAGCACATGACCTCTGGTACTGTACCCCTCACCTTTTAATATGTGTTGCCTTTGCCTCAATGTCTTCCCCTGAGCTGAAAGGAAAAAGCTGACAAAGCTTCAGGGTTGTCTGAATTCTGCTGATCCCTCTGTGTTATCTCACTAATCTCCAAAGCAAAGATTAGTTCATTGGATTAAACTCTTCTCCCTCCAGACCATCCTTGAAACTCCCTAGAAAGCAGTGGAAGTGCTTCTCTCTACCTATTAGAGGCTAAAAGGATTCAATAAAACATTCTGTCCCTCCTTGCATTCCCTTCTAATAAGATTGAAAACTAAATTGAAAAATTACTTTTACTTGTTGCCGCATGTTTTCTCAACAGCAGATTGAGGACGCTTCAGTTCTGTGAACAAGACAGGATTCTAAATTATACAAATATGATTTTTTTGCAAACTTGTCAGATAGATTTTTTGATTATACTTAAAGAGGCTGTATAATCTTACCAAAAATTGTAAGAAGATTAACATTCAAGCAAAACGGATGTGGATCCAGTGATCAGCTGTCATTGACAGTGAAGTAGTGTCTAGCCATGCATATGCCCTAATAGGGCATTCAGAAAGTGTTCGCTTCAAGCTCTCAAGTATTCTCTTCCCCATAGAGGCCAATACTATAAATGACTCATATAGTTAGGGGTGTTGTAGATTTTGCATGGGAGGGACAGCATTAGCTTTTGATTATCTTAATGGGATGTCTTCTGAATCTAGCCTCCTAAAAAATGGCTGAAAATATTGGGTGTTATTTGTAGCTAATAATTCTACATTAGTCGAACTATCAAAGTACCTTATTGCAGTAATTTGAACTTGCAGGATGGATGCTGCCTGCTCCCAATCCACAACTATTAGAGAGGCTGCAAATAAAATATAGAATTGCCAGCATAATTCTATACTACATTAATTGAGGAGGAACTTTAATGGTCGTTCTGCAGGAAAAATGACCCGGATTTTCCAGCAGCCTCTCCAAAGATTACAGCCAATCACTTAGCAAGAAGATAGCAACCAGAACCCCTGCATTCTGTTTTCAGTATATTTGAAGCTTTTTCTGGTAAAAAATGTTTGCTCAAGGTAGCAGTCCTAATAGTACACTAAGTGCACTAAGTAAAAGAGCAAGAACATTGCCGATATCAGGGGTGTAACTTCAGGGGGTGCAGAGGGTGCAGCCAGACCCAAGAGGCTTTAAGGGCCCATATGGTGTACCTTTCCTGTATGAAAAGACTAGTACTCTAAAAAATTCATTATAATTGGGGGCCTGGCACACATTTTGCACTGGGGTCCAATAGCTTCAAGTTACATCACTGGTAGAGATGAGCAAGCACTAAAATGCTCGGGTGCTCGTTATTCGAGATGAACTTTTCCTGATGCTCGAGTGCTCGTCTCGAATAACGAGCCCCATTGAAGTTAATGGGAGACCCGAGCATTTTTCAAAGGGACCATGGTTAGGGAATAAAATGTGTTATTTAATTGAAAAAGAATGTCTTCTGATAAGTTAGCAGATGTATGCAAACATCTGCAATCTTTTCTTCACTGTTCCGCGTGTATATTATCTCCCGACAAGTTAGCAGATGTGAAGAACAGTGAAGAATAGAATAAAAACAGTGAACACAGGATCATTTAAGTGAAAAACGCAGTGAAAAGCACAGTGAAGAATAGACTGCAGATGTTCGTCACATCTGCTTACTTTTCGGGAGATACGCTGTCCCGGGATCCGCTCCTCTTCTTCCACTGAAGTTTCCCCGATCTCTTTGCCCTTCCCGATGTCTCTGTGCCGCTGCCCCAATGTCTCCGTGCCTGCCGCAGCCCCGGTGTCTCCGTGCCTGCCGCTGCCCACGATGTCTCCGTGCCTGCCGCTGCCCCGCTGTCTATGTGCCTGCCGCTGCCCCGCTGTCTCCGTGCCTGCCGCTGCCCCGCTGTCTCCGTGCCTGCCACTGCTCCGGTGTCTCTGTGCCTGCCGCTGCCCCGGTGTCTCTGTGCCTGCCGCTGCCCACGATGTCTCCGTGCCTGCCGCTGCCCACGATGTCTCCGTGCCTGCCGCTGTCTTATATGACAAATCATATTTAAAAAAAAAAAGCAATGGCACTTAGATATCCTTCCTAACTTATTCCTTGCTTGGCGCTACACCCTCTCAGATGGGCCTTGTTGTGATTTGATGTCTGTCCCTCCTTCCTGATCGGGGAAGTTTCCTCTTGTATGATGTGCTTTTGCTCAACTGTTACTTCTTTCTCTTCTGCCACATTTTCTTGTGATGTTCTGTATCTTTTTACTGAAAAGTACTTAAATAATGTTAAATAAAATGCAATAGGTTGTATTTTAATGACTTTGTTGTCAAGGAGCTAAGTCATAGTGGAACATATTTAGCAGCAATGAACTGTACATTGTTTTAAAACCTCTAGTTATGTGCTCAGTACAACTCTCTTTTGTTTAGCAGACCTGCAGGAATATTTTTAATTAGGACAAACCCATATGAAGGCAAATGTTTAACAAATGTAGGTCCCACCTATAGGAACAGCATCTATCTCAGAGTCCCCATCATTGCAGTGACTGGAGATGTGTCTGAGCATAAGTGTTTTTCATTATTCACAAAAAGCGGGGAGACTTGGATATACTTAGAAGTCCCACAAAATGAGTGGCACCACCATTCCCCTATAGCAAAGAAAGGACAAGTTTACAGGACACATGGCGGGGAACCACTTGTGTATTCCACAAAGAGCAGCATTCAGCATAAGGCCAGCCCTGTTGGCCACTCCACTTCTTGGCAAGTATCACTCACAGTGCCTGCTTGGCCAACACCCAGTGCTATACACATGATCTTTAATTATTAACTTCGGCACGTATGGTATAAATAGTGGGAAAACCTGTTTTTGACAGTGAACATTCTGACTAGCGTGTACGTAAACTTTAAGTAGCATATGCTGTGTAGCTGCTGTGTAACAGAGATTGAAATATTCTCTTGTCAGACTGCAGCGTGCATTCATCACTCACCTCTAGATTGCATTAGAAGGACATTACTGTTGATTTCAGGAAGCAGAAGAGGTCATATTCAACCCTGTGCAGGAAAAGTACTTTATTTTCAAATCAGATTATTAAAACACTTGGACAATGAGATACTTCTGGCTGGATGAATGTCAAATCAATAGTTGAATGCTGAGCCGTGGATTTGCGGCCATGAATGTAATCACAGAGCTGTTTCTGCATTTTAGAATTTTGTTCCATTGTTAATAATCCAATGTCTAAAAAGCAGTGTACATACATCTCCAGTGCAACTGCTGTTCTCTGAGTCCAAACATTCTAGGTTGTTGTTTGAAGAAACGGGCGGACATAGCCACCTCACCATAATATAAGGCTGGGGACACATAGGCAATAATTACAGCAGATTAGCCATCCTGACCGTGCATGTAACCCTGTGTGATGCATAGTAGTGGTGTGGTGAAGAAGATATGTTTTGCTGCCCAATTTCCCTGCCATAAATTCAGGAGTATGTCTGTCTAATATGGCCATATACTTATAAAATCAGTAGCCTAATGTGTACTTTTTCGAGTAACAGGAAAGTAATTTCTCCGTTAAGATTATTCTGAAAGGCTATCTTTAGTTTCATGATTCTTCCTCACTTTCCACTCTAGTTTTCGGCCTAGGGCTTATACACACATTAGGCCATTCCTGTTTTACTTAAAGCGGTATTTCAGGAATAAGCATAAATCCTATTCAAATGGGTCATTAAAATATAAACCAATATGTAATTAGCTGTTATTTAAAATGTTGCTTCCCTTAGTAAATGGGGTTTATTTATCATACGCAGGCGCTCGTATGATAGCCTCTTGCGCAGCCCCATACATCAAGAGCCTTCAACCTCTTGTTATATACGGCAAGGTCCTGTGTAGCGTTTATCTCGCAGCCGGCAATTTTTCACATGTGAATCGCAGCTAGCATTTGCGATTATTTCAGGGCTTCTACGGCACCGACGTGACGCAGAGGCCCTAAAGTATCCCCGTGTAACTCTATATAATAAAACAGCTGTCCATGGCTATCCAAAATAGATGTAAATCTATATGGAAAAGTTATTTATGACTACATGTATAAAGGTACCTACAGTATGCAAGCCTATCTAATGAAATTCTTACATATTCATATAACATGTATGAATTTAAAGTTGTCTGATTTATTTCTGGTACAGAATGTATTCTATATACATGCAGGCGGTCCCCTACTTAAGAACACCCGACTTACAGACGACCCCTAGTTACAAACGGACCTCTGGACATTGGTAAATTACTGTACTTTAGCCTTAGGCTACAATAAACAGCTATAAGAGTTATGAAAGGTGTTAAGCTTTATTGTTAATCCTGGTTCTTATGACAACCCAACATTTTAAAAATATAATTGTCACAGAGACCAAAAAGTTTGTTTGGGGTTACAATGATAAAATATACAGTTCTGACTTACATACAAATTCAACTTAAGAACAAGCCTACAGACCCTATCTTAGATGTAACCCGGGGACTGCCTGTATATATAATTAAAATATATGTAATAAAATACATATAAAATATTTATGATTAAAATGCAGGGGCCTAAACTTAAAAATGAATGGACCTCTGGATCGATTCAACATGTCTACATGCAGGAAGACGAGCTGCGACTATAAACTTGTCAGACTGCTTTGTTTATAATAAAAAAATGCATTCACTGTAATCTGTTTTAATAAATATACAACATTAGCAGGCAAAGGAAGCTTCTTATTATAGAAAAGACTTCTTCTTGTAGAAAAGACAGTAAAGTAACAGAAACAGTATCTACATCATTGAAGTTAATGTTTGGCATTCAAGTGGTCAATCTTCATCCTCTGTTTTGCCTGCCACTGGGTAAGGACCATATGGGCATCAGGACAAATGGTACAGAAGCAACTGCCCTGAACTGTCATCTACAATCATGCTTCTCAAGACCGTCTTTTAATTTATTTTGCTATCGCTGCATCCGTCCTGCCAGTGAAATCCTTGGGGCCCCTTCACTCCTGCCATTTATGACAAGGAATATGCAGAGGCCCAATTATTCACTGCTAAGGTGACACAGGAGGCCTGGCTTCCAGCATCTCGGCATCTTAATGTCAGCCACAGCATCACTTTGCAGTTACAAACAATTCTTCAGAGACCCATTCCTTAGCATTTGTGAATATTCTGATCGCAGGACTGATAAGTCAGCTACTTGTACTAACTGCGTTCATTGATTTCATGAGGAGCTAGGAGGAGTTGATTTGGTGCAAGGAGATTATAAACCTTTATTGATTGATATGTTATTTATTTATTTCCTGTTACAATTTGATACGAGTGCAGAAAATATTCAGGTGCTGGGATATTGATGGCCTTGCTAGTCTTGCTTATGGGATGTTACATAAAAATAGAAACTTCTTATGAGAGGCTTCTCATGTGGTAAATGAATAATGATGATGTTTCGAAAGACAGTAGGGGTCACGGATCATCCTTCCTACAATAGATGGTGTATAAAAACATCCTAATGATCCAACCTGTATAACCTTCTTAATTAAAGTGGTTGTTTTAGATTGAAGAATATCTCTAATTTCTTCCAGCTCCCTCTACTGTGTATGGATTTGCAACATCTACCCCTTTTCCACTGTCTACTCCTTAGCTGGGTAAGGTGGGTTGTTATCCAGAGAATAAAATGGGAGGTTTGTAGGTGCTGCCTGGATTAATGAAACACAAGGACAAATGTATTGCATATGCTTCTTGGCATAAAGTAGTTGCTTCATCAGGCCCTACTACCAAAGGAAGGTAATAGTCTAGTATTGAAAATCTAATAAATAATTTTCTTGCAATCACGTGGCTCTTCTTCACGGTGATTGTCAAATCTCTGTGTTCTGTAGTCCCTTTCCAATTTCAATGAGTGGCGCCAAGTCAAATAAAGCCCTAGAATAAAGCATTTTTATCAATCAACTGAATCTGGCATGTATTTCTATGGCACTTTGCAAGTTCTGCAGTAAGGATTGTGTTTCATAGTTCTTCTAACCCATGGGGTCTTAGTGGTCAGTACTGCATTTGTAACCCATATTAACCTGAAATATCCCTTCTAACTTTCTTTTCTTGGTGTAATTATAATAGATTTCTGCACCCACTTACATTAACAGTGATTAACAAGGAAAAAAACCTAGGCTCCAGAATTGATGCAAGAATTGAGTAAAATGTATTGGTATTGTGACTTTTATGGTGATCGGTTGCATGTGATGGTGTGGTAGAAGTCCACCATACCAAACCATTGTGTACAAATGATGATTTCAATATATTATTATTATAACATCAGGTCTGCAGTGAATTTCCATTCATGGAATAATTATGCAATTGCAAGTACAGAAGGAACCCAAGCAATTGAATTAAGGGCTTATAAAAAAGGTAAAAGATAAGGCCATTGCTAGTGAAAATCCTATCTATGACTTGACTGGCACTATATTGGGGCTTATGCCACAGAAAAAAGACACATTTATCTAGTATTGGCCCTAACTGGAGAGAATGTACCATATGATGAATAAAACTAGAAAGAAAACTGTGGGAGTTGAACAAAAAGGTCCCAATATATATATATATATATATATATATATATATATACACTCACCGGCCACTTTATTAGGTACACCATGCTAGTAACGGGTTGGACCCCCTTTTGCCTTCAGAACTGCCTCAATTCTTCGTGGCATAGATTCAACAAGGTGCTGGAAGCATTCCTCAGAGATTTTGGTCCATATGGACATGATGGCATCACACAGTTGCCGTAGATTTGTCGGCTGCATATCCATGATGTGAATCTCCCGTTCCACCACACCACAGTGGCCGGTGAGCGTATTTATATATATATATATATATATCAAATGATAGACTATGGTCTGTTACTACTGATAGTATAGCACTTACATGGTGTGAACTGAGGTCAAACTATATGTTTCACCCATGGCTTCTGTTGACACTACTGATTTCTATTTGTCCGTTGAATGTACTGAATTTAGAGAGAACATTTCTGCAATAAGCCACATTACCCTAAAATATCTTAGTCTGTGATAGAAGCTGATGCAGAATACTAGGAGAGGCCACTACATAAACATGTGCTTCACGCCGTCTAAAATCATCTTTGTGCAAAAAATAACATTTGAGGTGATTTCCGTTATCATTCAGTATTTATTTTGATAAATATCAAATGAAATATCGCTTTGAAATTATGCAGGCTAAATTATTCATAAGGAATTCCCTCATCTCATCTTACCATGGCAACAGCCAAGTCAAAATTGGTTATTGTAACATTTGGTGTAAATACCATCTATAAAAAGACAGGGCTGCTCGACTAATCATGTTACTCGGCTGTACACTATGTAAATATTCACATACATTAATCACATGCTACTTAATGCATTTAAAGGGAAATTGTAGAATATTTCTTCTTATTTTGTAATGAGCAATAAGAAGTGACACAGAAAAAAATGTTTAGTTCAGAGAAACTTATAGCAGGGCAGATTTATTTCTGATATGCAGAAATAATTCACCTTCTGTATAGTTAAGTATATGAGCTGCTTCTATAATGAGGCAATATGGACGTAGGAGCTAAATCAATGGTAGCTCAGGAATCATCTGAACCCTTCCGAGCTCTACTTCCTATTCTTTATATAAAGGATCATAGGGGATAGAACAGATCTATGTAATCTTCTTTCTAAGCCAGTAATAATGATTAAAATACTAAGAAATAGAATTTGGAACTATTAGCACTGTTGATCTGAATATTCCTAGAACAGGCGTTGTATATGATTTAGACTACATATAAATTTGTGTGTTGTACATGGAGAGCTGGCATAAAGGGTTCTAAGAATAGCTGATAACCACAGCCAGAAAATTGTTTTTTAGTAATAAATTTTGTAAAATAAGTCTGTTTATCAAATCATTGTCTAGCTTTAAATAATTAAAGGAAACCTACCACTTGAAGTGGCAGGTTTCAGATGGAAATACCGAGCACCAGCTTATTTTTGTTAGTGTTTTAAACCGCGGTATTGCGGTTTAAAACACTTTTTAAACTTTATAGCCGGCGCAGGGAGGTACGCGCTCGGCGCTTACCATGCGCGCGGCTCTCCTTCACTTCCTATATAGCCGCGCGTACGGTCGCGAGCATGGTGAGCGCCGAGCGCGTACCTCCCTGTGCCGGCTATACAGTTTAAAAGGTGTTTTAAACCGCAATACCGCGGTTTAAAACACTAACAAAAATAAGCTCCGGCACCAGCTCACCCTGAGCTGGTGCCCGGTATTTCCAACTGAAACCTGCCACTTCAAGTGGTAGGTTTCCTTTATATACATTTATGATTAGCAAAAGCAAAAAACAACAGCTCTATCAAGCTATGATCTATGAATATTGAAGGTATATTTTCAATATATTTCTATATTGTAACTATTAAGGATGAGTGAATCTGAACCCACAGCAAGTGGTCATAGCTCAAGTGTTGTGTTTGGGTTCAACTCCTGTCGGTAACACCCGCAATCATTGCTGGCACCAAAAGCTGCTATTTTAACTTGGAGTATCACGTGCTTAAGACGTCACAGGAGTAGCAATCCTTAGGAAAACAGTTTTTTAAAGGGTGATTGATGACAGCACTGGGGTGCCTGGACCCAATTGAACTTTCAGGATCGGGGTTTGGCCAAACTCACCAACCCTGAAAGGGTCGGTTGATGACTAGTAGCTATCACATTATTTAATCAGATCTATTTAACTTTATCTTTCTAATCATATTAATCTAAATCTATTCAACAGTTCAATCTAATCTAATCATATTTATCTTTCTTTCTATTTACCTATCTTACTTATTTTTTTAATCATTTATTAATTCTACTTTTACAAGTCCAAAACACAAACCCTAAACCTATCCCAAACTTTATGAAGCCAATCAATTTCTATAAAATTATTCTATGTGGCTGGGTGGCTCAGAGTGGCATCCACCTAGCTGCAGTTACAATTGAGCAGGGGTAGACTCTACAGGAAGTTTGGAGAAGGAGGAGGAGCCATCAAGTGCCAGTTTAGATATCATTTTATTGGGTTATGTTTGGAGGAGGAGGTGCTTTGATAGACATGCTATGTGTGGAGTTAGAGCTTAAATGGACAATCTTTCTGTTTAGGAGAGGCCTTAAAAGGACATTCTGTGGGTATTGGGGCTTACAGTATTTGCTACGAGTATGGGAGGACTATTGTAGATTTTGTGTAGGGTTCTGCTGTAAAAATGGCATAACAATGCATTGCTATTTTTCCCAAAAAATCGGGTATTACTGTTTGTCATAGGAACAAAGATGTCTAATACTCTTAAAGCCTTTTTCACTTGTCAGTTCCACACTGGTCCCAGTAATGTCCACACAGTGCAGCCCCTCAACTTCTTCTTCCGGGACAGACCTGACCATTCACTGAGTTGTGGTTGTCTTAACCTCAATTCAGACTGCACTCTGGCATCATCTACTGGCTTTAGGTAAGCATAGCCAGCCCTACTTGGTTAGCCATTAGAGGAATTTTAAACCCTGCACAACAAAGTACACTTTTATTAAAAGTTGCTAATTCCCATGACTCTAACTCTTAACATCCATTAATAGCTGCATTTCCTGTTCTCTCTAGTCCCTATGGTTCAAGGGCACTCAATGTCATTATTTTAAGTCCTCTGTTGCAGTGGGTGTAATGATATTGACTTTTAACTATGCAAATAAGTCACTATGGTTTGCGACTGAAGCAAGCATCTGGGCACCACCCATCTGACAATAGTGCAGAAAAAATTAAATGCTCTGAAATTAAGAGGACTAGAGAAAAATTCCAAATATGCAAAAATGTCTTTAAAAGGATACAAAAAAAATTTTTTTTTCTAAAGGATTTTACTTTTGTTACCAGCAATTGTGCAACACTTGAGCATTTTGCTGCGAAAAGTTGTTTCGTGGCAACAACACAAGTTTACTATGCATAATTATTTGATGTTGATGGACCATTTTAAGAGTAGCAATGTTTAACAGGAGCATATCCATTCTTAAAATAATGGATATGTTTAGTACTTTATCTCACTTTCTTGTAATGGGACTATCGTGCAGTCAAATGCAATGCCACCCACTATGAAAACTATCTTGGTGTGCTTAGAGCACCATAGTACCCTACACTTGGCTGATCGAGAAGAGTACAAAACTCTGGATCCTCACAATATGATAACAATGGGCTATGATCAGAAACTTGCCAATTCTTCCCTTTAATCAAAGTCATCTGTGCTCCATATGGTGATATATTATGTGGTGAACCATGAGATGTCATTACATACATCTGTATAGGTCTACAGTCTTGCTAAATTGCATCAACCTTTAAATTCCAGAGCAGATTTAAGTCCTAGTCCTGGTTTGGGGCATTTAGTCACCAGGATTGTGCAGCCTGTATCTGACTACACAACCTTGTGTATAAAAGAGACAGTGTCTGCAGTTCAGAGTTTATACTCGTGCTGTGACTTTGTTATTTTGTATAGCACTGTGGAAGCTTTTTGTTCAAGAATATCTTTCTTTATATCACACACTAAAATGCACTTGTTACTTGATCTGTATAAAGTTTTCCACCCTTTGAGGCAAAAATTTGCAAGTTAAAGCTCACCTGGTGAGCAGAGGAACAATAGTGCCTGTCATAAAATAGTCCTTGCCTGCCCTGCATGCCAAGTGATGTTTATGCTCAAAAAGTCTTTGTTTTAATATAATAACTACTTAATGCACTTCAATGGGCCAGGATTGTCACTTGCATAAATGACAATTTAAGACTTTACCAAAGGTCTTTTGTTCCCACTATAGTAAGACAAAAATGTTATTAGTGTCAAAGGTTTGTCACAAAAATTACAGTGTTAATAGGAAACTCTTGTCTTTAGTAACCATACAGCTTCAGAAAGTGGAATAATTCATTACAATCACTGCTATGCAGTATCTTGAGGTTAAGAGGAACCCACCATATGGTTTACAGCAGCACCTTCTGGTGCACTAAATGTAGACTATCTGAATATGGAAATTGAAGCTCTTGATTTGCCATGGAAAACTAAAGAGCAAAAGGCTTCCATTTTTTCCTAAGCTAAGACCTCAAAACTAAAGTAGATGTAAAGGAAAATTAACCTACCTAAATTAAGCCTACACCTGGCATTGCCTACTTAAGTAAATGACTATATGCTATGTAAAATATTTTTTTAGCTTAAATTCTATTGAATTCATTGGAGGGAATGTATTATTGTTTTATTGCCTGTTTTTGGGAGGGCAACTCCAGTTTCTTTCTTTGCACCCTTTAAGGCAAATTTACTAACTGTCTGTGCAACAGTAAAAACTAAATTCATGATTTGCAATTTGGCACAGATTTTTGTTAAGGAGCATGTTTTGGCACAAAATTACTCCAGTCACCCCTGGCGTAGAAATAGGCCAAAAACCCAACCAAATGTATCAAGATCAAGTGCTCCTTAGAGGGACCAAACCAAAAAAAAGAACATTTTGCGACAAACCAACCCAAATATTATGAGAAATCCAATATTATGACTCAAATAATAATAAAAAAAACAAATACAACAACATACATAGACTCACTTGAATTAAGATAAAACAAAAACTGAATTTAACATAGGCAACTAAGTCAAAGACAAATTGTAATGATACATTCTCTCCTATATACCTTCTCATGAATCACAGACCACTTTATGGCAAAGTAACAATAGAGGGGAAATATTGCATATTTTTACACAAAAGTTAGTTTTTGTTATGCCAGAAAACTGGTGTTGCAGCTAGGTTTAATTCTACTCCTTTAAGTATTTTGGGTGCAACACATGGAGAAGGGGGATTCCAGAATTATGGTTTTACACTGTATGTTTACACTGCTCACTTTAGTTGGAAAAGTGGGTGGGTAGGCCATGGTTAGCATGTTTTCAATGGAGATAATTTAAAAAGTTACAAAATGTATTCCAATTCAATAAAAGAGTAACTTAGAAAGTGGTGCAACATCCTGGACAGACTTAAAGGTTTGATCAAACTAGTAATGAATTTATGCATCTTGAAGTCAATTCAGTCTCCAGAAAAACTGACTTCTTTTTCTGCCTACCATCCTTCCTCTGGCCCTGCCTAGAAGTACCTGTGTGTTTGCCTTACATAGTTCCATAGTTACTATGGCTGAAACTAGACATGGGTCCAAGAAAGGGGAGGGAATGGGATACAATTCTAAATTACATATATCATGTAGTGTTATTTTGCTATAAGACGGTCCTTGACCCTTTTTAAAGCTTTCTACTGTCACTGCTGTGACAAGCTCTTGAGGCAAACTATTCCACACTTCATAGGTAAAGAAAACTTTTTTTCTCCAAAATGGAGACACTTCCCCTTGTCTGTTGAAGTGATTTAACCTGGAACAACCTTTCAGCATATTTTTTATGGACCAATTTTATATTTATAATAAATTAATCATGTTGCCGTCCCCTTAGTGATCTCTTGAGACTAAATAAATCTTCCAGGCCCCTTCCTTAATTTTTGTGGTCCCTTTTTTATCCTCTCCAACTCCTTGACATTGTTTTTATAAACTGGTGACCAGAAGTAATCCCCAGTTTCAATGTAGGATGAACAAATGATGTGTACAGTGTTAATATCACAAAATATATAACATTATATAAGTTATGATTTATTAACTGTTAACTGGTTAAATATAATGTTAATAGATTTTTTTCTGAAAACACTTGCACATTCAGTAAACCTGTATTAAAAGCGATGTCCGGCTAGGTCATAACCACCTCAAACAACCTGCAAAAATCAGGTCATTATGTGTTTCCAAAAATCCTACTAATTGGGCAAAGCCTTCCAAATCTATTACTCTAAGGTTACACAACGAAGCCCATGCAGGCCACACACTTCAAACAATTGCATCTACTCAATGCACATTTTAAATTATCCTCCGTTCTGCCAGGCCCAGCATTGTAAGTCATTATACCAAATTGCAGACCATAGATAGAGAACTTGGTTAAATGAAAACAAACACTGAACTCTGGCCAAGAGAAACCCAACTATAAAAGAGCTTATCAACGAGCTCATTAAAACCAATAAATGTTTTACTTCTTCACATTCCTCCTTCCACATAGCAGTCTCATAGTTGTGTAATGTGTGAAATCATTCTGGGGCTTGGTAACCTTGGTGCATACAAGCAGTATGAGCTGATGGAGTTATTTATGCAGACATGGAAAACTTTATGATTTATGTAATGTCATTGTAAATCATACATATATATATATATATATATATGCAAAAATGTATAAATAGAAAAAAATATATATCTATATGTAATCTATGTGTGTAAATTTGTTTTTATAGAATTTTGTGTGTGTGTGTCTTCCCACCTTGGAGATGGCTAAGAGTCTTACCACCAGCATTGAAAGATAAAGGAAAGAAGTAGCAGTAAAGCTGACATTTCACACAGTTGGCACAAGGAAGGCTTGAGGAGGCCAGTACTAAGCTGTCTTTTCATCCAGAGTTTAAAAAGAAATCAGGAGAGGGAAAAAGCGAAAAAACACACAGGACTCCATCTGGCCATCCTAAAATTCTGTTAACGTGTTCAAATGCCTGTTAGCCCATTGGGCTCTGTGGAGCAGAAGTAATGGCCTGAATGGTATAAACACTCTCCACTTGAGAGAATTACATTTCATTTCATGCCTGACTTCATCAAAACTGGGAAAATGAAATTTACACCTTTTTGATGTTCTTTTCCCTGCTGTTTAAGGAGCAAAGCCTTAACCCTCTGGACCTTTTAGACAGCCAGGAACAGGCCCAGCATCTAGGAAGCTTCTAGCAGACGGCTAACATTTGCCAGATTTTGTCAGGTCAGAAACCGAACATGGGCAGCATATGATGATTAGTGCGGTATAAGTGTGGTAACCTAATGCTTGGAAAAAAATAATTTTTATAATTTTAGATCCATAGGGGATAATTTGTCAAGAAGTATAAAATATTATAGATATTGTTACTTTTCAGAGACTAAACAAAATGCTAAGTTATTTAATTATTTTCTTTCGCTTTTTGCTAAAAAATTAAATTAAATTTAAATAATTAAGGAGAAAAGAAAAATACATTTTTACCCTGCTATATAGAGTAAAAATAATATAAAATAGTGGAAATGAAATGAAAGTGCAAATAACTCCTTTATTCTCTGGAAGGTATTAAAATTACTTGTGTGTCAAAAATATATATTTTAAAACATCACAATATACATCTCAAACACACAAAAATTGTGTATTCCTTTTTCAAAAAAATTACTGTCCGTCACATGTCCTAGCCCTACTTTTTAAGTAGTAAACATAGGTCACTGATAGCAAGGACGCTTTTCTTAAGCCCAGCGTTTAAGTTGTGGAGAACAGATCGAATCATAGCTATAAGAAGTAAATTTAAATTTAAAGAAAAAAGGTTTGCATTGTCATACAAAGAAAATGATAGCTGCTCTTTTGGAATTTATTAGCTGAATTTATTTATACATTAAGCAATAAGCATTAAAAAAAGGAGGATGATTGAGGCTTCAGTGAGAAATATCAGTTTGCATAAGAGTTTTAAGGGTACTTTTAAAAATTTGGAAAAAAATGTGAAACCATAAACTCACCATACTCCCAAATTCGGTGTAAGCTGAGGAAAAGTTATTGTGGATTAGAATTAATTGACAAAATGCATACAGTTGCTACAGAAAGAAAATGAAACCTGAGAAATAAACCACTTCACTTTTTAGCAATGAATATGGAGTAGTGATAACTTAACCTTCATGTAATTAACTAAAATCATGATGCTTTTTGTCTGTTAGCAAATTACAGAAAATGCACATTATTCTTTAGAATACAAATATATGCTACACAGACATATACACACAAATACTATATGTGCATTTTATATACTTTACACTTAATGTACCCTAAAACCTTATCTACACCACTTGCAGTGAATATAACTAACATATATATTTACCAAAAGCAGGGCTAGCATCAGGCAGGTATATGCATCTCCTTCTATGTAGCTCTGTATTAGAAAAGTCCATCCTGGACTTTATGCTGGGGGACCACACACAGGAGACGATTCTTCTCCATCAGTTATAGAACATCAACTTCTTCTGGCCATAAGTTATTGCTGATGAATTTGCTGCCTAGATGTCTTCAGCTCCAGCTGCCTGTTGCACATCTCCACACTGTGTCCCTAAATATACCACAGTCAGTTACAGTATAGAGCCCCTAATTAATGTATAAACAGCACTGGCATCCCCTGTGATTCCTATGCAGCACCAGCACCTGCTCATTATTACATTCCGCATGGGTACACCACTTCAAATATTAAATAGCACAGCACCATATCACTAAATAATATGTAGCAGAGATGCATCCTTTAATTAATATGTTACATAGCTGCACGGCACCCCCCCCCCCCCCCCCCCATTGATTAAAATGTTTAACAGCCACAACGCCGAAATTAAATAATATGCAACCCAGCTTCCCTTTCCATGAATTAATATTGGTCAACCCAAATTATTAATTTATATATAGTTCATCAGTTTTCCTCCCATAATTAATGCAGAGTTTAGCACTTTGTTACCAACTACTGCAGAGTTCAGCAGCTAGCAAACCCCCTTTAGGAGGGCCCAATAAAAAAACAATAAAATAAGTACTTACCTCCCGCACTCCAATACTTCTCACAGGTTCTTCTTCCAGTATGGGGAAAGGAAATCAAAAATAGGCTGATACTGCGCTGATCAAGATTCACAACGTTTTATTTGTCAACAAGGAGTTACCCCTGAGTTCACAGCTATAAGGATCAAGGCAATATACCAGGACAATCTTCTCCTTTGCAATATCACACCCTAGTTCACTGTGAATCTAAGAAAAGTTTTAAGAGGACTCTTGTCTCTCGGACCTGATGAAGGGAGCAGTACGCACCCGAAACACGCCGTCCATCAATGCAGCTTGTTGACAAATAAAACATTGTGAGCAGCGCAGTATCAGCCTATTTTTGCTTTCCTTTCCCAATAAGGCGATCCGCAACTCATTGGCAGTTCTGGATATTAGGTCATCTGCTACAGCTCTATATCTTCCCTGATCCTAGTTAATCTGACCTTGTTAGCACATGCAATTATTTCTTGTATGTTGTTAGATACAGTATGTCTGTTAAATATGAGCATACCCTTTATCTACGTTATTACATTGCTTGTGCTGTGTTATGCTTTTTACAATTCTATGTTGGACACTTCTTCCAGTATAGCAGCCCAGGAAAACAAGCTTCTGTGTACTCTGCCTACACAAATGGTATGATGTGGCTATGGTGCGATGCAATGATGTCATAGAGTGTGTGCAGGCAGAGCGCACAGACGTAAGATTGCCTGCGCTTGTCTCATAATCAATTGCATGTGTGTCTTAAAGACACACATGTAACGGATTCTGTCCACCTCCTGGACCAGCTAACTTCTGACTGGCAGATTGCATCCCCTATGACTGTGATCATTACATCCCTGCTCATTGTTTGGTGGGTTTCCCCAGGTACTAAGTTTGTGCACTCATTGCTTACAAAGACTTATGTTGGTGATAATCACTAATATATTATATATAGAGTTAAAACTATGGAATAAGTTAAAACTTAACTTGAATACCTCTGGAACATAAAGCATAAACCATGTTTTTACACTGCAATGCTATTTCGTGTTGATAGCAATGTTTACTAGGTCTCCTGTGTGATTGTCTCCACCCAATACAATCTTTATAATAATAAATCTTGACTTTTTCATTTATCTTAAGGATCCCCCCAAATATTTATGTTGCTCTTTTATCAGCTCCTCTGGGCAATAAATAGACCACCGTATTAATAGTTCCCTTGATATTTTTGTAGGACCATTATTCTGAATGCTGCAACACTTCATGCTCTGCTATAATGGCTTCAGTAATTACCATCGGATAAAAAGATCTTAGCATGAAAAGATGTGTTTGAAAAGCCTCAGACTGTTCTACTCAATGATAGCTTTCACCAAGCCAAGAATTCACTACATACAACTACAATGGGCAAGATTATCTCTCTCTCTCTCTGAGGTTTCGAATTCTGTGCGAGTTACCAGCACCAGATTATGATAACAAGATCATGTTCAGTTATCAAAACAAGTTCCCAAACTTTTCTCATGTCACTTTCGATCTAAGCCCTGCTGCTTCTGCTGAAAAGCAGTGAGGACTTGTCTTAGTGTATGCTGAAGCTCAATTTAAAACCTTACGCTTTGAACTCGATTCATGGGGTATTTGCATAAGAAGATTTAGGCTGGAATGAATGAGCTTGCAATGCATCTGGCCATTAATATGCCTCTAATTCAGCACATTGTAAGCTCATTGATGTATCACAAAGGGCTGAAATTCAAGGATAGTTACCCTATTGCCATTGTGAAGGTGTGAATCCAAGTAATATGTTCCCGACAGCCCTACAGTTGTTACAAATTAGATATGTTTCCTAAACAGTGAAGGCTTCAAAACAATAAGTCTTGTTCCAGGAAAAAGAAAGCTTTAAAATTTGAGAAAGAAAAAAGCATTAGTTCTACCCATATGCCCAGGCGTCTTAAAATGCCAATTCCACTTAAACAGTACAAAAATAAACAGCGCCTCTTCCCTTATCTCTTTTGTTGGTTGTCCCCACAATCCCTCCGGCTGAATATTTAGATTTATAGAAAATGCACCTAAGAAGTATATGGAAACATATGTCCAAGTGGTTTTAAGTTTTTTTTTCTTCTTGTGTCAATGGTGGCAGTAAATATTTATGCACATTGAGGGATTACTAAGAGGATATTCTAGTGTTCTGAAGATTTGACTTTTTTTAAATTAAATTTCGGTAGATGTAGTACGTACAAAATGCATAGACTTGAATACTATAAATTTCTTATCACAGTAAGGTATGGTAGAACACTAGGATATGCAATCACTTTTTAGTAAATGAGTTTTCAGTCTCTGGGCCTCAGCAATCCTAAAAGTATTTAGGCCGGGAAAGTTTTTCTACCCAATTGTGCTCCTGCTCACAGGCTGTAACCCAATTGTGTTACTGGATACTGTACTAATATGTTATACTGAGAATTAAGTGAGCACTTCACGCTATAATATTAAAAATCAACAAATTTTACTGGATTAAAGAGCAAAGATTATAGTGAGTTAAGGGATTGTACCTATAAATTAGCAGAATACTATTAGACTCATACTTGATAAAGGTCTTCTAAAAATTATTGAATACTTGTTTATCAAAGCGGCATGTTCATGTCTACTAGTGTATATATATGTTTTTAAGTTTGAAAGACACCCTCTTGCTCCTACTGATGTTTATATAACAAAATAACAAAGAAAACGTGACATAAACAAATATGCATTTATAAAAACTTTAAAAAATATGAAACTGTTTATACCTCATTGCAAAGGTCATTACAAATACCAACTTTTTCTGTTAAAAAGTAATTAAAAAAGTAACCCAACGGAGTACTAATGAAAACTACTGTCCACAAACTCTCACACAGCGTAGTGTATTAACTCTTCCTAGATTCTGAACAAAATCTGGGTACATACTTCTTGGAATATGGGGTATCTTAGTTAAAATCCAACAGAGGATTTTGACCAGGATATATAGACCCAATTGAAAATCAAGGTCAAAAACACAATCTTTTTTATTATTACTATTATTATTATTATTATTGTCTTCAAAAATGTTTTTCACTTTGTAAGGAAAGAAATATAAATTCATCATTTCTTTTTATAATTTAACTCAGTCCTGCCCCATTGTTGGTCCTACTGGACACTGGCAATGATGTATCTTAAAAAATGACCAGAAGGTGATCGGCTAGAAAATAAATAATAATATATACATAAATGAAGCTACAATGAGGACTTTCAACTAGTTGCATCCAATAATATGTGGTAAATGCACTCAAGCTTCTTCCACAGTTGACCTTATATTAGGATTGTTCTGGTGCAGAGAGTTTTCTGACGGATACAATGGGGCCTAATATGTTTCAGGCTTTCTTTATAAAAAAAATCCTGCAACAATAAAGTAATTGCTCATTTTTAGAGATGAGCGAACATGCTCGTCCGAGCTTGATGCTCGGTCGAGCATTAGGGTACTCGAAACTGCTCGTTACTCGGACGAATACTTCGCCCGCTCGAGAAAATGGCAGCTCCCGCCGTTTTGCTTTTTGGCGGCCAGAAACAGAGCCAATCACAAGCCAGGAGACTCTGCACTCCACCCAGCATGACGTGGTACCCTTACACGTCGATAGCAGTGGTTGGCTGGCCAGATCAGGTGACCCTGGGATAGACTAGCCGCTGGCCGCGCTGCTCGGATCATTCTGTCTCTGGATGCCGCTAGGGAGAGAGCTGCTGCTGGTCAGGGAAAGCGTTAGGGTGTTCTATTAGCTTACTGTTAGGCAGGAGTGATTCTCAAAGAACCCAACAGCCCTTCTTAGGGCTACAATAACGTTCTACTTTTTTTATTTTAATTTGCATCTATTACCATTTTGTGAGGAATTAGCAGGGGGACTTGCTACCGTTGTGTTTAGCTCTTAGTGGCACACATATCCATAGCAAAGACCGAAGTGGGAAAATTCAGTAGGGGTTGGATTTCTATTAGGCACTAACTCAGTGTCATCTCATCTGGCATAGTAGTGTGCTTCCTTTGATACTTGGCTAGAAAATAGCCATAGGAGAATACAAACAGCTTCTTGAAGCCTACAGTAGCGTTCTATATATTTGATTTCTGGTTGATCTGCTGGTGGCTGTAGTTTCTGCAGTGCATGTACTTGCCAATTCTGAGCAATTTGTAGTGAGACTTGCGACCGCTGTGTTCTGCGCTTAGTGGCGCACATATCCATAGCAAAGGCCGAAGTGGGAAAATTCAGTAGGGGTTGGATTTCTATTAGGCACTAACTCAGTGTCATCTCATCTGGCATAGTAGTGTGCTTCCTTTGATACTTGGCTAGAAAATAGCCATAGGAGAATACAAACAGCTTCTTGAAGCCTACAGTAGCGTTCTATATATTTGATTTCTGGTTGATCTGCTGGTGGCTGTAGTTTCTGCAGTGCATGTACTTGCCAATTCTGAGCAATTTGTAGTGAGACTTGCGACCGCTGTGTTCTGCGCTTAGTGGCGCACATATCCATAGCAAAGGCCGAAGTGGGAAAATTCAGTAGGGGTTGGATTTCTATTAGGCAATAACTCAGTGTCATCTCATCTGGCATAGTAGTGTGCTTCCTTTGATACTTGGCTAGAAAATAGCCATAGGAGAATACAAACAGCTTCTTGAAGCCTACAGTAGCGTTCTATATATTTGATTTCTGGTTGATCTGCTGGTGGCTGTAGTTTCTGCAGTGCATGTACTTGCCAATTCTGAGCAATTTGTAGTGAGACTTGCGACCGCTGTGTTCTGCGCTTAGTGGCGCACATATCCATAGCAAAGGCCGAAGTGGGAAAATTCAGTAGGGGTTGGATTTCTATTAGGCAATAACTCAGTGTCATCTCATCTGGCATAGTAGTGTGCTTCCTTTGATACTTGGCTAGAAAATAGCCATAGGAGAATACAAACAGCTTCTTGAAGCCTACAGTAGCGTTCTATATATTTGATTTCTGGTTGATCTGCTGGTGGCTGTAGTTTCTGCAGTGCATGTACTTGCCAATTCTGAGCAATTTGTAGTGAGACTTGCGACCGCTGTGTTCTGCGCTTAGTGGCGCACATATCCATAGCAAAGGCCGAAGTGGGAAAATTCAGTAGGGGTTGGATTTCTATTAGGCAATAACTCAGTGTCATCTCATCTGGCATAGTAGTGTGCTTCCTTTGATACTTGGCTAGAAAATAGCCATAGGAGAATACAAACAGCTTCTTGAAGCCTACAGTAGCGTTCTATATATTTGATTTCTGGTTGATCTGCTGGTGGCTGTAGTTTCTGCAGTGCATGTACTTGCCAATTCTGAGCAATTTGTAGTGAGACTTGCGACCGCTGTGTTCTGCGCTTAGTGGCGCACATATCCATAGCAAAGGCCGAAGTGGGAAAATTCAGTAGGGGTTGGATTTCTATTAGGCACTAACTCAGTGTCATCTCATCTGGCATAGTAGTGTGCTTCCTTTGATACTTGGCTAGAAAATAGCCATAGGAGAATACAAACAGCTTCTTGAAGCCTACAGTAGCGTTCTATATATTTGATTTCTGGTTGATCTGCTGGTGGCTGTAGTTTCTGCAGTGCATGTACTTGCCAATTCTGAGCAATTTGTAGTGAGACTTGCGACCGCTGTGTTCTGCGCTTAGTGGCGCACATATCCATAGCAAAGGCCGAAGTGGCAAAATTCAGTAGGGGTTGGATTTCTATTAGGCACTAACTCAGTGTCATCTCATCTGGCATAGTAGTGTGCTTCCTTTGATACTTGGCTAGAAAATAGCCATAGCAATAGGATAGGATTGTTTGGTTTTAAAAACTCAAAAAAAAAAAAAAAACACAAAAAAAAAAAAAAAACACAAAAAAACACAAAAAAAACAAAAAGAAGTAAAAAAAAAAAAAAAGTTATAACTCTCATTTTAAAAATGTTTAACCCGAGGGCTAGGGGTAGAGGACGAGGGCGGGGACGTGGGCGTCCAACTACTGCAGGGGTCAGAGGCCGTGGTCCTGGGCGGGGTGAGACACCACCTGCTGATGAGGGAGCAGGGGAACGCCGCAGAGCTACACTCCCTAGGTTCATGTCTGAAGTTACTGGGACTCGTGGTAGAGCACTGTTGAGGCCAGAACAGTGCGAACAGGTGATGTCGTGGATTGCTGACAATGCTTCGAGCAATTTGTCCACCACCAGTCAGTCTTCCACGCAGTCCACCCATGTCACCGAAATCCCCACTCCTCCAGCTCCTGCACCTCAGCCTCCTCCCCCCCAGTCTGCCCCCTCCCAGGAAAATTTGCCATTTGAACCGGCATACTCTGAGGAACTGTTTTCTGGACCCTTCCCACAGTCACAAACCACTTGTCCGGTTGCTGCTGAGCAATTTTCCGATGCCCAGGTTTTCCACCAGTCACAGTCTGTGGGTGATGATGACCTTCTTGACGTAGTGGAAGTGTGTAAAGAGGTGTCCGACGATGAGGAGACACGGTTGTCAGACAGTGGGGAAGTTGTTGTCAGGGCAGGAAGTCCGAGGGGGGAGCAGACTGAGGGATCGGAGGATGATGAGGTGACAGACCCAAGCTGGGTTGAGAGGCCGGGTGAACACAGTGCTTCTGAGACGGAGGAGAGTCCTCGACCTGAACAGGTTGGAAGAGGCAGTGGTGGGGCCAGACGGAGAGGCAGGGCCAGAGCTGGTGCATCAGCGCCACTGTCAACTAGTGAAGCTCCCGTGGTGAGGGCTCTTGCGGCGAGGGCTAGATCTTCAGAAGTGTGGAGGTTCTTTAAGGAAACACCGGATGACCGACGGACTGTGGTGTGCAACATTTGCCAAACCAGGCTCAGCAGGGGTTCCACCACTACTAGCTTAACTACCACCAGTATGCGCAGGCATATGAATGCTAAGCACCCCACTCAGTGGCAACAAGCCCGGTCACCTCCGGCCGTGCACACCACTGCTCCTTCCCCTGTGTCAGCTGCTAGTCAGCCCCCTGCCCAGGACCCTGGCACAAAAACCCCATCGTCGCCTCCACGATCCTCCACAGCATCCACCAGCGTTCAGCTCTCCATACCCCAGACGCTGGAGCGGAAACGCAAATATAGTGCAACCCACCCGCACGCCCAAGCCCTTAATGTGCACATCTCCAGATTGCTTAGCCTGGAGATGCTGCCCTATAGGCTAGTAGAGACCGAGGCCTTTCGCAACCTCATGGCGGCGGCCGCCCCTCGGTATTCGGTCCCCAGCCGCCACTACTTTTCCCGATGTGCCGTCCCAGCCCTGCACCAGCACGTGTCAGACAACATCATCCGTGCCCTGACCAACGCCGTTTCTGACAAGGTCCACCTGACCACGGACACGTGGACGAGTGCTGCCGGGCAGGGCCACTATATATCGCTGACGGCACATTGGGTTAACTTGGTGGAGGCTGGGACCGAGTCTGACCCTGGGGCTGCTCATATACTGCCGACGCCGAGGATTGCGGGGCCTACCTCGGTCCAGGTGTTTCAGGCCTACTATGCCTCCTCCTCCTCCCACCCCTCCTCCACCTCCTCCTCCGAACTACCATCCATGGGCACGGCGCCATCAGTCGGTAGCTCTAGGCACAGCAGCAGTGCCGTCGCTAAGCGACAGCAGGCGGTGCTCAAACTGCTGAGCCTAGGCGACAAAAGGCACACCGCCCAAGAGCTATTACAGGGCATCACGGCGCAGACTGATCTGTGGCTGGCACCGCTGAACCTCAAGCCGGGAATGGTTGTGTGTGACAACGGCCGTAACCTGGTGGCGGCTCTGCAACTCGGCAGACTGACACATGTGCCATGCCTGGCCCATGTGTTAAATCTGATAGTGCAGCGTTTCCTCAAGACATACCCCAATCTGTCTGATTTGCTCACGAAGGTGCGCCGCATCTGTGCGCATTTCAGGAAGTCCAGCCCAGATGCTGCCACTCTCAGGGCAGCGCAGCGCCGCCTCCAACTGCCCGCTCACCGACTGTTGTGCGACGTGCCCACGAGGTGGAATTCAACACTGACCATGTTATCCAGAGTTTACCAGCAGCGCAGAGCGATTGTAGACTGCCAGATGTCAACTTCCACCAGAACTGGTAGTCAGGTCAGTCAGCTTCCTCAAGTCTACAATGAGGAGTGGACGTGGATGTCTGATATCTGTCAGGTGCTGAGTAACTTTGAGGAGTCAACACAGATGGTCAGTGGCGATGCCGCCATCATCAGCCTCACCATCCCGCTGCTTGGCCTGTTGAAAAACTCTCTGGTCAGCATGAAGTCGGAAGCTTTGCGCTCGTCACAAGAGACGGGGGAAGAATATTCCCTTGTTGATAGCCAAAGCACCCTGAGGTCTGTTTCTCAGCGCATATCGGAGGAGGTGGAGGTGGAGGAGGATGAGGAGGAAGAGGAGGAGAATGTTGGCGAGACACAAGAGGGGACCATTGTTGAGTCCTTTACTGTTCAGCGTGTATGGGCAGAAGAAGAGGAGTTGGAGGAGGAGGAAATGGACAGTCAGGCCAGTGAGGGGAGTGAATTCTTACGCGTTGGTACTCTGGCGCATATGGCAGATTTCATGCTAGGCTGCCTATCCCGTGACCCTCGCGTTCAAAGAATTTATTCCAGCACCGATTACTGGGTGTTCACTCTCCTGGACCCACGGTACAAGCAAAATCTTTCCACTCTCATCCCTGCAGAGGAAAGGAGTGTGAGAATGCATGAATACCAGCAGGCCCTGGTGCACAAGCTGAAACAGTATTTCCCTTCTGACAGCGCTAGCGGCAGAGTGCGTAGTTCTGCGGGACAAGTAGCGAGGGAGAGTAGGCGAGCAGGCAGCTTGTCCAGCACTGGCAAGGGTACGCTTTACAAGGCTTTTGCCAGCTTTATGTCACCCCAGCAAGACACTGTCACCTGTCCCCAGTCTCGGCAGAGTAGGGCTGATCTTTACAGAAAGATGGTGAGGGAGTACGTAGCTGACCATACCATCGTCCTAAATGATCACACAGCTCCCTACAACTACTGGGTTTCAAAGCTGGACATGTGGCACGAACTGGCGCTGTACGCCTTGGAGGTTCTTGCCTGCCCTGCCGCTAGCGTCTTGTCCGAGCGGGTTTTCAGTGCAGCTGGTGGCATCATCACCGATAAGCGTACACGCCTGTCGACTGACAGCGCTGACAGGCTGACGCTTATTAAAATGAATAAAGGCTGGATTTCTCAGAATTTCCAATCTCCACCAGGTGAAGGAAGCTCAACCTGAATAATTGATCCACTCCTCCTCCTCCTCCTCATTTTCCTCCTTCTCCTCCTCTTTGTACAGTAAAGCAGAGGAAAATGGCTATTTTTTGACAGGGCCCACTGGCTCTTGCTATAGTACTTCATGCATTTAATTTTTCTGGAGGGCCACCTACCCGGTCCTCTGTTTGAAACAATTTTTGTGAGTGCCACATACAGGCACTCAATCTATTCCATTTTTCTGGAGGGCCACCTACCCGGTCCTCTGTTTTAAAAAATTTTTGGGACTGCCACATACAGGCACTCAATCTATTCCATTTTACTGGAGGGCCACCTACCTGCTCCTCTGGTTTGAAACATTTTTGGGACTGCCACATACAGGCACTCAATCTATTCCATTTTACTGCAGGGCCACCTACCTGCTCCTCTGGTTTGAACAATTTTTGGGACTGCCACATACAGGCACTCAATCTATTCCATTTTACTGGAGGGCCACCTACCTGCTCCTCTGGTTTGAAACATTTTTGGGACTGCCACATACAGGCACTCAATCTATTCCATTTTACTGCAGGGCCACCTACCTGCTCCTCTGGTTTGAACAATTTTTGGGACTGCCACATACAGGCACTCAATCTATTCCATTTTACTGGAGGGCCACCTACCTGCTCCTCTGGTTTGAAACATTTTTGGGACTGCCACATACAGGCACTCAATCTATTCCATTTTACTGCAGGGCCACCTACCTGCTCCTCTGGTTTGAAGAATTTTTGGGACTGCCACATACAGGCACTCAATCTATTCCATTTTACTGGAGGGCCACCTACCTGCTCCTCTGGTTTGAAGAATTTTTGGGACTGCCACATACAGGCACTCAATCTATTCCATTTTACTGGAGGGCCACCTACCTGCTCCTCTGGTTTGAAACATTTTTGGGACTGCCACATACAGGCACTCAATCTATTCCATTTTACTGGAGGGCCACCTACCTGCTCCTCTGGTTTGAAAAATGTTTGGGACTGCCACATACAGGCACTATCCAAATTAAATTGTCTCCATAGCAGCCTCCACACGTTGTCTCCATTGCTACCTCCAAAAGTCGTCCATATAGCTGCCTCCATACATCGTCCCTTTATCAAACGAGGTGTGTCAGGCAGAAATTTGGGTTGTTTTCATGGATTCCACATCAAAGTTGTTAACTTTGTCGCCACCCTGCTGTGTTATCCACAAAATATACTGGCAAACTTTTACCATTTAGGGATATTATTTCAGCGCTTCTTGCGCATCTGTTTACATTCCCCTCACCCGGCATATCCTAAACTTATAAGAACGCTACTACACTTGATCTTATACAAAAGGTTCTTAGAAGTGCTGTTTGGGGAGTAGCCTAGAGACAGGGGCTTGGATTGGCGAAAGCTCGCCTGGCAGCGGAGCGCCAGCTCCATGCGCATCATGCGCTTCTTGCGCATCTGTTTACATTCCCCTCACCCGCCATATCCCAAACTTATAAGAACGCTACTACACTTAACTTGGTGCAGGCTGGGACCGAGTCTGACCCTGGGGCTGCTCATATACTGGCGACGCAGAGAATTGCGGGGCCTACCTCGGTCCAGGTCTCAAAGGCCTACTATACCTCCTCCCACCCCTCCTCCACCTCCTCCTCCTCCGAATTACCATCCGTGGGCATGGCGCCATCAGTCGGTAGCTCTAGGCACAGCAGCAGTGCCGTCGCTAAGCGACAGCAGGCGGTGCTGAAACTGCTGAGCCTAGGCGATAAAAGGCACACCGCCCAAGAGCTATTACAGGGCATTCCACATCAAAGTTGTTAACTTTGTCGCCACCCTGCTGTGTAATCCACAAAATATACTGGCAAACTTTTACCATTTAGGGATATTATTTCAGCGCTTCTTGCGCATCTGTTTACATTCCCCTCACCCGGCATATCCTAAACTTATAAGAACGCTACTACACTTGATCTTATACAAAAGGTTCTTAGAAGTGCTGTTTGGGGAGTAGCCTAGAAACAGGGGCTTGGATTGGCGAAAGCTCGCCTGGCTGCAGAGCGCCAGCTCCATCACAAGATCCAACTAACATAGTTGCAGCACCTTTAATCTACTACTAGTTCACTGCCTCCATAATAATAATAATCTTTATTTATATAGCGTCATCATATTCTGCAGCGCTTTACAAATCATAGGAAACAAATACAAATGTAATGTAACAGAGCACAACATTTGTATGGAACAACAGGAGTGAGGTCCCTGCTCGCCAGAGCTTACGGTTTATGAAGATGATGGGGTAACACGAGGTAAAAGAATATTTAATGGTCAAGCCATTCTTCTTAGGGAATAGAAAAAAATATAATAAATGGAATTGCTGTCGCTTGAAACACTCAGCCGTCATCTTATATACCAGGTCCAGGGTGAATGGGACTGCAGAGAAGTCTGGTGCCTGTTGGTTGCTGGATAACAGATGGGAGGACGACACAGGACGGGTTAGTAGAAGAGTTAAAACTTCATGCAGTTAATGAGTGTTATAGGCTTGCCTAAAGAAATGGGTTTTAAGAGCACGTTTGAAACTTTGGAGGTTAGGTATTAGTCTGATAGTCCGGGGCAGAGCATTCCATAGAATTGGTGCAGCTCTAGAGAAGTCTTGGAGACGCGAGTGGGAGGTCCGCACTAGGGTAGAGGTTAATCTAAGATCACTGGCGGATCTAAGAGCACGGGTTGGGCGATAGACTGAGATAAGAGAGGAGAGGTAGGGGGGTGCAGCATTATACAGAGCTTTATGGATGAGGGTTATTATTATTTTAAACTATTCGAAAGGAGACTGGCAGCAAGTGCAGCGACTGGCATGAACTGTAAGCATACATGGTCCCCTTATCAAACGAGCTGTGTCAGGCAGAATTTGGGGTTGTTTTCATGGCTTCCATGTTAACTTTGTCGCCACCCTGCTGTGTAATCCACAAAATATACTGGCAAACTTTTATCATGTAGCGATATTATTTGAGCGCTTCTTGCTCACCTCCTTTGGTTCCTCTCTGCCACCCATTGGTTTGAAGCCTGAGTCCATTTAGGGTATGTCGCCATGCCACTCTCTAGCCTGCCGCTGCTGCCGCTGCCTCTGCATGCCGTCCCCTATAGTGTCAGGGTCAATTATTGGATGTTTTAGATGCTATCTAGCTTCATTCTGTCACTCTGTCATGGCCATGCTGTTGCCCATAATTTTGGCATAATGGTGCGATTAGGCAGCCTCAGAGGCATCCATGCATGCTGCCCCTGCTGTTTCCTGTCCATTTCCGTGGTGTTTCCATCCTTTTCTGAGGTTCCCAGGTGTTTGGCCAAGCTTCCCTGTGCAGAGCCTTGGTCCCCTTGAAAAATGCTCGAGTCTCCCATTGACTTCAATGGGGTTCGTTATTCGAGACGAGCACTCGAGCATCGGGAAAAGTTCGTCTCGAATAACGAGTACCCGAGCATTTTAGTGTTCGCTCATCTCTACTCATTTTCCATTGCATCTGCTGCAGAAATTCCAATGCAGATGTCAGCTATGTCTCCAACCATTCTGAGAATCCTGTTTGACTCTGAGATGTTTATCAATGAAGGTCTATTCAACTTGGGACCTGGGATGATATAAATCATAATTTGTTCACATAAAATAGCTGCTGCAATTCAATTATTAATTATAATAATTCTTTATTTATATAGCGCACACAGATTACAGGGCGCAACTTTATGCAATTTTTTTACCTACCTTTGGTTGTAAGCAAAATTGTGATATTCTTCTTGGTTATATAGACTTTTTACCTTCACTGTTTACCTTGCGGCTCTATAACAAGTGCGCATAATGTTTGTAAATCCAGTTTATAAGACATTCAAGTTTACTCTGAGAATTCAAGATCTCACAGGATAAAGTAACACAAGCTAGTCAAAAAGTTATTTAGTATTGAGAAGGGATGAAGGACTGTAAAATGACAAGTACGAAGAGAACAGAGTGAAGTATTTTTACGTGAACTGGAGTCTTGATCAAGAATACATGAAAAAAAGAGGACATTCAAAAAATATAAATCTGATGCGTAATCTGAAGCCTTTAATAATTACGAAACACTTACCAAAATCTGTAAGAAGGGAATACAATCAGCTAAAATACCAAATGAAAGAGATGTGGCCAAAGATAGAAAAGCAAATCGCCCAAAATATTAAAGTATATAAATGCAATAGAAGAGAGAACATGTGGTGTAATTGGTGCTAGTTTTGGTAAAGCATCCTGTAATATACTAGACTGGCTGAGTGTAGACATGATCCAATTTAAGCTCAATAAAATAAATGTGTACAGGGCTACTGGACCAGATGGGTTACACCTCAGAGGTCTTAAAGAACTGAGTTCTGTTATTTATTTTCTGCTGTCTAAAATTGTCAGAGACTCCCTAATGTATGGAACAGAGCCAAGTGACTGGCACAAGGTGAATGTTGTGCCAATTTTAAAAAAGGCTCTAGAACTTCATCAGGCAATTACAGGCCTGTAAGCTTAAATACAATTGTGGGGAAAATAGAGGTGTTACTAAAAGAATGCATACAGAAGTATTTGACATCACATAGTGTAATAAGTGACAGCCAGCATGGGTTTAGTAATCTTAGAAGTTGTCAGACTGACCTGATCTGCTTCTCTGAAGAGGTGAGCAGATGCCTGGATGGAGGAGCTGCTGTGGATATTGTGTTCTTGGACTTTGCAAAGGCATTTGACACTGTTGTCAACAATACTTCACACTGTCCCACATAGACACCTGATGGGTAAAATAAGGTCTTGTGGTTTGGCAGGAATCATTTGCAATTGGATTGAGAACTGGCTGAAGGATCGTATCCAGAGAGTTGTGGTCAATGATTCTTACTCAGAATGGTCACCAGTTATAAGGGGTGTACTCCAGGAATCTGTGCTTGGCCCATTACTATTTAATATATTTATTAATGATAGAGGTAGGAATTAATAGCACTGTGTCTATTTTTGCAGATGACACCAAGCTGTGTAGTGTAATACAGTCTATGGAGGATGTTCATAGGCTGCAGGGTGACTTGGACAAATTGAGTGTTTGGTTATCCACTTGGCAAATGTGGTTCAATGAGGATAAATGTAAGGTTGGGGGCTAATAATCCACATGCAACATATGTCCTTAGGGGAATAAGTCCCTTCTTGAGAAGGACCTTGGCGTACTAGATCATGGATTAAATAACAGCATGCAATGTCCATCAGCTTCCTCTAAAACCAGCAAGATCTTGTCATGTATCAAAAGTGGCAAGGACTCCCGGGATAGGGATGTAAAATTACCACTATACAAGGCATTGTTTTTGGCCTCACCTGGAATATGGAGTTCAATTCTGGGAACCAGTCCATAGAAATAATGCCCTAGAGCTGGAGAGCTCTCAAAAACAATAAAAATAGTAATAATAATTCCTTTATTTATTCAGCACATACACATTAGGCAGCTCTACACAAAGCTTGCCAAATCGGTCCCTGTCCCCAATGGGGCTCACAATCGAATTAACCTACCAGTATATTTTGGAGTGTGGGAGGAAACGGGAGGACCCATAGGAAACCCATGCAAACACGGAGAGAGCATACAAACTGTCTGCAGATGTTGACTCTGGGGTTTGGACCAACATCCCCAGCACTGTACGGCTGTAATGCACCACGAAGCAAGTGTGCTGCCCCCTAACAAGTAGCCACACAAATTATAAGGGATATGGATGAGATGAGCAAAGATGAAAAGAATAAGATTAATTTAGTCTCAAAAAGAGATGACTAAGAGGGGACAGGATTAATATATGCATATGTAAATGGTTGGAAAGTTGTTCCAGGTTAAATTACATAAAAAGACAATGGGGCATTGTCTGCATCTTTAGAAATCTGTGGAATAGCCTGCCTCAGTCGTTGCTCGGGACAGCAGAGAGCTTCAAGAAAGGTCTACATGCCTTTTTACATCAAAAATACATTGATGGTTATGATGATAATATAGAATTGTCTCATTTCCATCCATTCCTCATCCAGTCCCTTCCATTTCCTTCCTTGGTTTAACCGAAGGACATGTCTTTTTTAAACTGTATAAACTATGTAATTTTTCCTGAGAGCTGGAGAATTACATTAAGGTTGAAAAAACATTGACTAATTGGTCATGAGTTTAGCTGTAAATTGCTGGTACAATTACAGAGTATAAATGAAGGGTATAAGGTATAGCCTTCACATATGTATTTGCATAGAGCTGCATTTTGCTTATATCTACACTTTATAACTCATATACTATATCTACACTTCATATTACAAAAATTAGCAACATGGAAATTTACACTAATAGATGGCTACTACTGTATTTTTAACTTGCAACTATTTCCTGTAATAGTGGCAACTAATTCAATATTACTTTT
This sequence comes from Engystomops pustulosus, assembly GCF_040894005.1. Classification (NCBI taxonomy): domain Eukaryota; kingdom Metazoa; phylum Chordata; class Amphibia; order Anura; family Leptodactylidae; genus Engystomops; species Engystomops pustulosus. The sequence goes on from NC_092417.1 coordinate 114,802,695, forward strand.
GCTAATCCATTATATAATGTAAACTGCCACCATAGCATACCATAATTTATATTAATGGGGCTAATACAGTAGGATATTTTTCCTATCTCCTACAGTGATATAGATTATAAACAGATTATTTTGGATTCCTGTCATAACCACTAAAGGGACACAGTACACAGTATACATACATTTAAAGACAAGCACCATCTAGTGGTGACTATAGGTAGCCAAAATGCTTATTGAATCAAATTATTAAATGAGATGATTTCTTTTTGTTTTGCTTTTTTGTAGCATTTATGTTTTAGAAAATATGTAAGGAAAACAATGATTGGAGTTTGCATAATAAATATTCTTAATAAAGTATCTTGTGTTAAAAGAGGATCTCTTAGACTTTCTATTTTCCTCAATTCCAACATCCACATTCCACATTCACATTAATTAAAAATATTAATCCCCCCCCCACTCATTTTAAATACAATGGTGGAGATTTATCGGAAGTATCTGAGAGCAAACTATGTTCTAGTTTCTCACATCTGCTTATAAATCTAAAGCTGATCTCAGACATTTCTGATAAAACTCCCCCATTTAATGATGGGGGTGGGCAGTGCTGGTGGGCATACGTCTTATTTATATAAGTATTACAGCACAGGTTAAGCTAAACTTCAACAGCCAGGAAATGTTGTGTAGAATTCTCCTTTATGGACACAGACAGGGTCTAAAACATAGAATCCACACCTACTATACAGTTATGGCATATTTAGCAACTTTGGGAAATGTATTGCAGGAGTTCTATCTATAAGTTATTATTACAAGGCAACAGGTATAACTTTACATGACAAATGTGACAACGATGAAATATGCTGCCTGATGCACAATGTAGGCTGCGGGGGATTCTGTTTTTGTCACTGTCTTCTTATAAATGAAAGACACATTTGGCTTTATATCATAATCAGGTAAATGTCAAGGTCTAGCACGACTGTAAATGGCAAAGCATTACCCTGTGCCAGACGCACATCAGGATGTAGAGCTTGCAGCATCAAAGTGTTATGACAGGGATGGCAGAGAGGAGATTATATTTCCATTGTTGTTTAGTGAATACAATGATTAACAGGCCAAAACCTGAGTGCAAAGCATACATAGAGAGAAGAGTATTCCACTTTTGTAATCCTTGTTTGTCTTCTCAGTCAGGTTAATGGTTTTCCATAAGTGCTTGGATGACAGTAAAAAATTGGCCTAATATCCCTTTGATACACAACCAGAATCCAAAGAAATACATGTTGTGCAAAGCACAAGCAAATTATGTTAATAAGAGCTACATGACATGCATGAGCATAGCTCAGAGATAACAGAGATAACAGCACTGTGTATATATTGCACTCATTATTGCATCTGGCTTATTAACACAGAACGTGGAGTCATTTCACAGAGGCCAAGGCAAGAGGCTGTCTTACCGGTTTCTTACAAGAAACTGTTTAGGAAATTAGTCTTCTTGAGTGTGTGTGTGTGTGTGTGTGTGGGGGGGGGGGTTATTAAATCTGTCTAATGTTAAAACTGGTAACCAGTGAATTTAATTTCTTGGGCTGCAAAAGGTTGGTGGTTATTTAGGACAACACAAGTATGAGACTGAAATAATGGAATTCTAAGTAGTTCTAAGTCAAGTCAAAATCAGATACAATAGGATTCCTCTAATTAGATGTCTCCTACCTCTTTGATTTAGTCCTGGATTTGACTTTTATTGGCATTTTGGCAAATATTATAAAAATATATAATTATATGAAATAAAAAATAAATGTGAAAATTCAAGTTCCAGGAAAAAAAATCACTAAAAGAATATACAAATCTAGAAACAATAATGGAAGTAATTTTTTAAAACTGAGGGGTGGGAGAGTTGGGGAGGGGTGTAATTGACACTGGTTTGTAATTGTATTGTTTATAACATTACATGACAGGATAGGTGATGGGTCCAATGGGTCCCCCAATATCAAAATAACAGGGGTCTGATGCCATAAATAAAGTGGAAGTCATGCAATCACAATGCTGTTCCATTCAATCTCCATTGGGCTTCTAGGTGTAGGTAAACTATATCATCACTATCCTTGACAGTCCTATAGAGGTTGAATAGAGCATCCATTTACTGCCCCAACTGTTTCTCTATTCAAAACGTATCCTTAAGATTTTCCAAAACCTTAGGTCTTCAAAACCTTAAAATCAGACATTAATCTACCCACATTACAACATTACCTTTAATTTAATGCTAGATCAGAAGAAAATACCATCCAAATGTGGGTCTTACCAAATCCATGCAGGATCCAACTCAATAAGAGCAGTACATTCCATACTGGGATAAGTGCCATTTATCAATGCCATGTATGCACCTTCCTGAAACATACAAAACCATAATTAGCTTAATCAACTTAATAAACCCTAGAATCACAGGTATCATTCACAAGCCCAATGCCAAGTGTATATACCTTTGGTGACCAACATCATTCAGTAACCCTAACACCCACCAATCTAAAGTATTAATCAATCATGTAGAGAGAAATAATGGGGGGGGGGAGTCCCTCTCTACTTTTGTTATTAAGATGGCTCTGACTTTTCCTAGCTCCAATTTTGCAATCTTATCTTGCTTCCATACACTATACCCTTAAATTTCTAGCTTATATACCAAACCATTCCCTACTAACTACAAGCTAATGTCCCAAGACTAGTCCCACTATGTCATAAACAAAAAGATAATAAAAGTATCTAAAATGCATACCTGGAAATATTTGTAGAAAGTAGCCCACCTCCCACCATGTTGCTTTCTAGGGCAAGCAATATGGCATAGTAAGCGTGAAGAACCCAGTAGCTGGCAGACATGTTGTAAGCCCCCTCCCAGAGCAGCAGAGCATGTAATGTAAACTCTCTCCACACATCTACCAACAAAGCACAAATCATTTTGTAAGCTGAGAGTTTTAATTTCAATTTGTCTCCCATACAAAACCACAACAGCGGCCCAGACCGAGGCTTCCGAAACATTTTTAGCTTGATCAAATGATGAGAAATTGCCTGTCCCGGAAGAAAGCATTAAATATTCATCTCTCTGGTAGATTGGCAAGACCAGGAAGCATTTTGTCTATGTAGAATGTAACCTGAATCTCCTGATTTCTATTGATAATTCATTATATGTTTCTGCTATCTGTCTTCAGCTCCAACGTATGCTTTTTACTCTAATTATTTTATAGTGTGCTACCTAACAGCATCCTGAATCTACCAATTGTGTGTTCAATAATATTATTCTGCCATCAATCTTATGGGGATGCTTAAAAGCTTTCTCTCATCCTCTCACTTTAACTCATGTATTATCTGAGTTTTACATTAAATGGACAGTTTTAATATCTCCTGACATGTCAACCTCTTTTCTGCACATGTAGCTGCTAATTTAGTACTTAGCCGCTTCCAGAATCGATGCTAATGCTGTTACCCATGCACGCCAGAGCACAGTCTCTTTGCTTTTAATCTGCAGAAGGAACTTGGGCAAAAGAAGTAAAACAATTTGAACAAATGTGAGAATCTCTGATGCAATTTGTGGATGAAATTTACTTTGGCTTCTGCCCTATATATATGCATTTGTGCTGGGGGAGCGTGGTGTCACAGTTTACAACATAAGTCTAGCTCACAATATTAGAAACACAGATTGGCCTTCTGTTTAGGAGTTCAGGAGTAGTATTTAATACATTGTTTTATCAGGAAATATGAGCACATCTTAGTTAGTTACAGACTTTTATCCAACTGAAAACATTTTAAACCAGAGGCAAAACTAGGAGAGGCAGGGCCCCAAAGCAGGTTTCTGAATGGAGCCCCCTTCGACTTAGCTTGTTTCCCCTAAAATAGGACATCCCCCGAAAGTAAGACCTAGTACAATTTTGTTCAATCTTAGAAATATAAGGCCTTCTCTGAAAATAAGACCTAGTGGCAGACATTGCTACATCTCCCCCCAATACGTACATTAGTACTTGTAGATTTCTTAGATGCTACAACAGGGTTGTCACATGGGTGAAGAATTGCAGAATAAAATTACTGACTGTTGCAGGACAAATACTCTACAAGCAGGTACATGGACATGAAGGGGTTATTTAGGGAAAGTGCTATTGCTAAACATGAGAGATTGGGGCCAAATATTCCAATAGTTCATTGTTTTAGAAGTTGATTTTTCTGTTTACCGATAAATGTAAATTCTTGTTCATGGAAAAATAACCTTGCCTGAAAATAAGACCTAGTACCTCTTAAGGAGCAAAAATTAATATAAGACAATGGGGCAGATTTACTTACCCGGTCCATTCGCGATCCAGCAGCGCGTTCTCTGCATTGGATTCGGGTCTTCCAGCGATTCAATAAGCCATCCACCAGGTTTCACTGCTGCGCTGAAGTCCGCCGAGGTCTGCCGGAGTTCATGATGCTATACTTGGTGAAAGTAAGTGCGTGTCCCGTGACAATTTTTTATAAAAAATGCGTCGGTTTCTTCAAATCCGTCGGGTTTTCATTCGTCCACGCCCCCCCCCCCGATTTCCGTCGCGTGCATGCCGGCGCCAATGCGCCACAATCCGATTGCGTGCGTCAAAAACCCGGGGCAATACAGGGAAAATCGGCGCAAATCGGAAATATTCAGGTAACACGTCGGGAAAGCGCGAATTGGGCCCTTAGTAATGGCTTATTTACCCCCATGTCTTATTTCCAGGGAAGCAGAGTATCTGTATACCCACATGTGCGTGTTATAGTCACACATTTATCCACTAATTCTCTCATACAGAACATATACACACAAACATACAGTGCCATATACAAATGTACAGCATACATACACACATACATTATATACACATACCATATACTGTATACACATACAGCATATACACATCACATATACAGGCTGGAGTCACCCAGGACCTCGGAACCTGCATTTTGATTATGGGTAAGAGAAGTTGTTTACTTTACATCGGGGCAAGTGCAATACAACCCTATACATTTAATAATATTGTCTAATGACATAAGCGGTATATACCTCTCTATGATTGCCTGAGCTTGACATAATATATGATACATGGTTTCCCTTTTGCGTCCAAGTGGTGTTATTCCCAGGTCTGCGCATCACCATCTGTGTTTGCACATTTTTAACCAGTATTATTGATATTTATTCTTGTACCTTTATTCCCTTTGTATGTTGAATTTAATAAAGCATTATTACTAGAGATGAGCGAACATGCTCGTCCGAGCTTGATGCTCGGTCGAGCATTAGGGTACTCGAGACGGCTCGTTGCTCGGACGAGTATTTCCCCTGCTCGAGATCGAGCATTTAATTAAAAAAACACAGTGAAGAACAATGAAGAATAGAATAAAAACAGTGAACACAGGATCATTTAAGATAAAAACACAGTGCAGAACACAGTGCAGAATAGATTACAGATGTTCGGCACATCTGCTTACTTGTCGGGAGATACGCGCGGAACGGCGCGAACAAAATAGCATGTGAAGAACAATATATATGTGTGAAGAACACATTGCAGATGTATTTAAACATCTGCAATGTGTTCTTCACACACATATATATTGTTCTTCACATGCTATTTTGTTCGCGCCGTTCCGCGCGTATCTCCCGACAAGTAAGCAGATGTGCCGAACATCTGTAATCTATTCTGCACTGTGTTCTGCACTGTGTTTTTATCTTAAATGATCCTGTGTTCACTGTGTTCACTGTGTTCACTGTTTTTATTCTATTCTTCACTGTTCTTTACATCTGCTAACTTGTCGGGAGATAATATACGCGCGGAACAGTGAAGAATAGATCGCAGATGTTTGCAAATTATCAGAAGACATTCTTTTTCAATTAAATAACACATTTTATTCCCGAACCATGGTCCCTTTGAAAAATGCTCGGGTCTCCCATTGACTTCAATGGGGCTCGTTACTCGAAACGAGCACTCGAGCATCTGGAAATGTTCGGCTCGAGTAACGAGCACCCGAGCATTTTAGTGCTCGCTCATCTCTAATTATTACACTTTATAAGAACTGTGTGTTTTATGCTCTGGGCCCATTCCCCATCACGTATATGTTATATACATATTATGCTGCACAGAGTGCAGCATATGTATATAGTGTAGTGTGTCAGGTTAGATTATAGGCCCCCCTGACACTGCAGGCCCCATAGCAGCTGCTACTGCTGTTGTTACTCCCCTGTTTTGGACCATCTCAATCAACATATTAGAACAATCCAGCATCTTAAAGAGTCAATCCTATGGATTCTGGCTACTGTCTGTGCCAGAGGCAGAGAAATTATTAGTATTATCTGTGGTAAAACAAATTAGGATTCAACCATGTATATAGTAAATATGCACTATTGGAAATGTAATGTACAGCATGTAAGATATTATTCTACCACCAAAAAGTCTGAATTTTTGAAAATTTAGCCTAGTATGTTGTCTCTAAATTGTTCTAGAACTGTCCATACACTTCAGATAGCTCTCAGTAGAATAATCATTAAATTAGCAAATTCATTTCATGAATACACTCTAAATGGGGAAAGGAGGTAATGCCAAAGTTATGTGGCCCCGAAAACATTATAAGATCACCCAGGCCTTTCGAAATTGGCAGGTTCAAAAGGATTGATTCTAATATGTATGCACAACATAGTAAAGTAACTACTTTCTCAAATACAGTCAGTCACAACTTGTCCTAACCGAATATTACACTAAGTTGCACATCTGAGGTTATGTTTATGTTACATTTGCAGCACCTTTAATTGTTCACTTTTTCCTAAAAAAAAGTCCCCCTAAATCAGCACAAAATGTGAACCTACCAATGATGCCCCTTATTTGACATCAATCTTTTTTTTTTGTCTTGTGTCCTCTGTGTCACATTTGCTTATCTGAGCACAAGACAAGCCTTTCTCTGGCTTCAGCTAAATACAAACACAAAATGCTTGGGGAAATCAAGATAGGTTAGGTCTTCACTCATCACACCATTGCAGGCAGTAATCATTGTGTCTCTGATTGATGGAGTGCGCTTCTATCTGATGCATTACAAGCAGCCCATTCATGAGCACATTCCCCTCTGAAAGGAGTCACATGCTTATGTCCCTTTAATTCTTACAGTGTCATTTTACTTTCTTAACCGAGTTCATCAACATGACAACCCAGCTTGGAGACCTCGCCAACCTACAACATATATCTCACTGGGTCCATAAATGTAACACTGTAATATATTGTCAGTTCATATTTATCTTGAGGTTATAATTATATGGAAGGATTACACAGTAGATTGGAGTCATTGGAGGAACTATAGCAAGGGATATAATAGTAATTGTTACAATACATAGTTGGGCACATGAGGCCAGCAGTAATATGCCTTAAATAGTAATATAATAGCAGTGAAGATGTGTTTGAAGAATATTTGTGGCCAAACAGCTGATTCCACTAGAACTTAAGAGACATGCAATAGGTAGCTTGGATCAGGTGTACTGTAACCTTAACAGTCACTAATCTGCACCATATATATGTCTGTAGTATGCATAAATATGTGTGTGTATATCTGTGTTATGCATATAAATAAGGCAGGCGGGCAGCACTCCGTGGAAAAGGTTCTTTTATTTCACAAGTGGATACAGCGACGTTTCGGCTGACTCTATGCAGCCATTCTCAAGCATGGCTATGGCTCTATGGCTGCATAGAGTCAGCCGAAACGTCGCTGTATCCACTTGTGAAATAAAAGAACCTTTTCCACGGAGTGCTGCCCGCCTGCCTTATTCATCTGTAACTTTGGGGTCATTGAATCAGACCCTTCGAGCCTGCACCCAACTTTTGGATCTCAATCCGTTCTCAGTGTGCCGCCCTTCTTTGACGTGTGTTATGCATATATGTGTATAAATATGTGTGTATATATGTATGTATATAAATATATATATATATATATATATATATATATATATATATCTGCATTATGCATATATGAAGGGGGAAATTTGTCAAAAAAGGGGGCACTTGGCACAAAAAAAGAGGGCACTTGACAAAAAGGGAGACTTGAGCTTACATAGTGATTTTTTAAATATAAATTGCCAGCTCCCTTGGGACATCGAGGAGCCCTTTATTGAGACTTATAATGAGAGGAGGGCCTCATAATGAACTTTGTTCTGGAGCCCAGAGGATTCTAGTTAGTTTACTGCTTATAAGTCATGCCCATTGATAAATAATTATTATAATAATAATCCTATAATAATTATTATGTGTAGAACCCAAAATTCAGGATAATCCTTTCCTGGAAGTGTTGTACTGTCCTTCTATTATTCCTCTAGCAGATGTATTAATACATTGACATCTAAGTGTAATGATTAACTGTAGCAGCTAGCTTTCTCCCTCAGCTAAGACTGAAGCAATTGGACAGTGTCACAGTGTATACATCACACCCTCTCTGAAAATTAGAAAGCCAGTTGTGAACTTATTCATAAGTTTCCAGGAGGAATAACAGAGGCATATGACTGTGCCTATTCTAATCATTAATATCCCTTTGGATTTTACCTGCCACCTATTGATCATTGGGTATATGACTAGAAACCCTGGCCTGCCCTCCTACTTTTCTAAACTTATTTATTGTCTGTCCCAGAAGAATATTACTTGGGAACTTGTAGCCGCAGTTTGAAAGCTGAAGTTTATTGCTGACAGGAACAGGTCTCGGCGTTACTTTATTTTTCTGTGCTGTTGTTTGTCTTTTCAGCTCAGTGTCTATGGTCTATGTAGCATTAATGTCCTTGTCACCTGCTATCTTATTCCAACTTGCCTGACAGTGCTTGGAACTCCCAGCAGTTCTCTTCAGCAAGTCTCGTCTTTAAGCTTTTAGCACCTACAAATAATTGATATTGTCACAAGCTCTTCAGCCAAGATATTTTATTTCTGATTCTGGATTTTAAAAGCATTATCAGCGATATTTAACACATCTTACCTCTCACCCTAGGGGACAGGCAAGTAGGTTAACGTTTTATTCTTAGTTCATGGCATAAATAATAAAAACAGTATTTACAGTCTATAGAAATCTGTTGTATCCACTAAAAGCAAAGAAAGCAAAGACAAAATCACAGATTGTCACAGCCTAATTCTATGAAAGTCGACTAGAAAATCCACTGATCCGAGTTTTGAATTATTTGCTCTATTCTCTTCTATAATATGTTGTTTTCTATAAGTAGACATTTATGGTTGGAATGAGGCTTAAAGTTGAAGAGAGATTACAGGATTTATTTATCTATCACCTGTCCCTCAATACCAGATTGTCGAAAATCTGACATTCCAGCAAATAAGCTGCAGTGGTCACTAGTTCCATTTCACAGAAATATGACAGAAGGTCCATTTGTCATATCAGCTCTGCCCCATTCAACTAGTTTCAATTCCTGGCACAGTTGTTATCAAGTCAACAAGCTGATCAACAGGGGTGCCAGAGTACTGACAGTATAATAGTGATCATCTATCCTAAGAATCGGTGATCAAAATGTTAATCCTAGAATTACTCCTTTAAAACGGCCATAGACATTGAACATTAGGTGACTGAAGGATGTACAATGATCTTATATCTGTGTGGGCTTCTCATCCTTTCCTACCACCACTGGCTATGCATATAAAATAGCTACATGCAAACTACTTTGTGTATCATCCGATTCGGAACCTGGGCAAAGCACATAGCTGGGTGAAGAAGGTCGGGGGGATGCGTTATTGAGTACTCATCAACCCTTCCCCCTACACGGGAAATGCTGTGTATTTTGAGGCGCCTTCACAGTGCAGTGAGACATATTGGGCTCATTGCACTGTGACTGGTGTAATAGACCTATGCATCAGGCCTAAGACAAGGTATTTACCGATTCCAGCATGTACACATAGCTGGGTGAAGGTCGGGGGGATAGGTTACTGAGTACTTATCACCCCTTCCCCCTACACGGGAAATATGCTGTGTATTTTGAGGCGCCTTCACAGTGCAGTGAGACATATTGGGCTTATTGCACTGTGACTGGTGTAATAGATCTATGCATCTGGCCTAAGACGAGTTATTTACCGATTCCATTATGTGCACATGCGCTCTTGTCTTGACCGAGAATGCATTGAGAGGGGAGAATGTTGCTGGAAGACACTGGTGTTGTCAGTTTATTTACCCATCAAGAAGTGAATCAATCATTTAAAATCCAACAAACTCATCTTTATCTCCTCCTACAAAGTTGGATGAATCAAACAAGCATAAAAACTGAAGTTCTACATTAAAAAAGTGCCAAAATGGAACAATAGATATCTATCATATTACTAGAGGAAAAATTACTCATAGTAAAGTTATTGAAACTGTAAGATACCCTGGGTGTTAAGGAGAATAATATTGTGTGGGCACCCAACAAGTATTTCCTAATATAGAGTTAAGGCGCATCTAGCTATGGTATAGACATTTAAGAAAAAAACTTCTGAACTGGTTAGGAATTTCATCTAATCCAGGTATTGATCTGAAAGACATAAGTTCTACTTGTGGGTCCCTTAAAATTGGGGCGATGCAAAAATATTGTTTTTCAAATCCTCATGAGGTATCTCAGATAAAGCTCTATATACAGTAGAAACATTCAATAGAGGTTGCCTGGGGTTGTGCATACAAATGCCTTGACAGAGGGCAGGAAATTTTCCCTTCTAGATTGGAAGTCATGAACTCATTATAGATAAGCGTTTTCCTGGTAGCTTCTGCAATGTCTACATGTCTCTGCAGTGTGTTTTTGAAGCCTGCCTAGGAGGAAAGCCCTTGGGAGAAATTCCTATGTTGTGGTTGAAGAGGGTTCCATTTTTTTAAACAAAAAAAGATGCTATCTTGGACCAGATGACAAGTGTTATGCTGATTTTTTTTTATAAAATGACCATTAATTAGTTCAGTTATTTATACTAATTTCATCTTTGTGTTCTAAATCAAATAAAAGGAGTCTGTTACAGGTTCTACTCATGTGTCATACCATATCCAGTCTGAAGATGTGAGAGGCACTGTATAACCATATATAATTTATATTCAATATTGTTAAAAATAACATTGAATTCTAAACTAAAATTGCGAATTTCCTAACTTACGTATTTCATGTACTCCACATGCATTAAACTTACTCAAAGAACCACCAATATATGTGCGGTGCTCAAAACTTTACCTACACAATCCAGTATAATTGTGAAGATGGTGTTCATTCTCTAAAAAAGTTTTTGTAGGCTACTAATTTACAATATAAGGCAAGGCGTGTTGTCTGAATCTGTCAACTCTGAGATGAGGTGTTGCAGGTGTCACAGCTAAAATAGCACCGACACAAAGACTGGGACTACATCTTGTCACATACATCTTAACCCTCATCCATCAAACTCCCAGTTTGTTACAGATGCCAGCACTTAATTAGTGGTAGTGTAATTGGCCCATCAAACCTGTAGGAAATGTCTGTTTGCAGAGCACAAGTTTATCTCTCAGTTGGGAAGGACTCTTATCAGAAAGTCTTTAGGGCTGACCGAAGGAGGTGGAAGTTAGAAGGAGGCATGGAGATTGGGGATTGAAGACTGTTTCAATCAATCAATTTTTGTGAGGTCGGTGTAACACACATGTAACAAGAATATGATGGAACCGAAAATCTTTCCACAGAGATGTGGTCTACATGCGGGGTGCTAGTTTAGAGAAGTTGAACTGTAAACTTTTTCAGGATACAGGCAGTCCCTGGGTTATGTACAGGATAGGTTCTATAGGTCTTGTCTTAAGTTGCATTTGTATGTTAGTCGTAACTTGGTCCATGTGACAATTAAACTAACAATAAAGCTGATTTGTAAACACATTTGATAACTCTTACAGTTAATCATTGGAGCCTGGAGTTAAAGTTCAGGAAATTATCAGTATCCAGAGAGAATCAGCAGAGATCACAGTGGGCAGAGTGCACCGTTTGTAACTAGGAGTTGTCTGTAAGTTGGGTGTTCACTTGTCAGACTCAAACTCTACGGAGAAGGAAAGCACTACGGTATTTGATGGCGCTATATAAATAAAGATTATTATTATAGAAGGTAGACACATTTTATTACCCCTTCTGTCTTCTCTCAATACTGCATAGCACTGAAGATGCTCTATGTAGTGGATAGCAGAGCTGGGGTTACTACTCTATAAACCTGGCGGTCATGTTAAGTAAGGCTAAGCAGAGCTGCTGGATATGCCCAGAACCAGTACAACTCCACCCCATACGTAAGGTCTCATGGGGGACATATAAAATAAAAACACATACAAAATATAAATACATATTTAATAATAAACATTCCTATTTCCTAATAAAATTAAAAAAAATACTTTTTACACTATAAAAACATCACCATAGTTGCCCTTTTGCCCAAAACTATAAATATTATATATCAAAATGCCAATCAAACAGTGGGGATCAAATCTAGAATGGTCATTCTGATTTAATATCAAAAGGTGTTTAGAAATGGGTTAATAAAAATGGGCGATCACCACTTTAATGTAGAAGTCGTGTCAGCTCCTCTATAAGAAGTTTCAGTTTAGGCCACTTTAATGGCCCCCTAACATAGCTGAATATGATCATGTTTGGACAAATAGCATTAGGTATGAGAACAGTATCTACCTTTCTACCTTAACCTATAGTGGACTCCATATGAGTCTTTGGTGCTATTTTTGGCACTCAGTATTTTGTCGCGAACTGAAATTATTATCTGACTAGATAATGGGCCATTTCTTATATCATAAATATAATACAGTATTGAAAGTTAAAATACCCAAAAAAATTTTTGTAAAGAAATGGCAGCTAACTTATCCTACTGTCTAAACATAGAGGCTTCCACATATGTTGACTGTCAGGCATCAGGACACAGCCTATTTAGCAGTTTAGTCTGTATGTGCCACAGGCGTATTTTCCGTGTATGAGTCAATAAAAGAGGAGGGCCCGGGGGACCCTTCTTTCTGTCTTCACAAAATGAAAGTGCAGCTGCTGAATTGAAGTGATGATGAGGGTTTCGGTGAAGATTAGCCATAAAATGAGCAAAGGGCTGAATTGTCATGTAAAGGTTCTATTAATTTAACAATATCAGAAGAGCCAATAGAAAGGTTGAGCAGGTGGGAATAAGCACATCATGTGGCCAGCACTTCTCCTACTGCACATTACCTAGGGGTAAAATGTAGCTACAGTCAATTTAGAACCTTTTTAACCCCTTAAGAAACTACATTCAGGACACAGCATATTTTTAAGGTAATGCCTTACCGTATTACAAAGCCTTGCACTTTAATTTTTAAATTATTAGAATGTATTAGGATATCGGTGATTTCCACTACAATACAGTCTAAGCATACAATATTAGCTATGTTATTTAAGGTAATTATAGTTCATTTAATTTTTTTAATTCATACAACTAGACTTTTATATTTATATTTATATTTTTGGTAAAGAAATTAGTTTCAGATATTGATATATTTGTTCACATTTCAACTCATCTTTGTTTTGTGACATAAATTATTTTGTTCATAAAGTTTCCGTGCTCCTTCTTGAGAAGCCTGGCTAATATCTATAATAAAAGATGTGTGATAGGAAGAAGAGAAAAATGGGGGTGGGGTAGAAGAATTTGGTACTTTATACCTAAAGAAAAGTAACTTTTGGGGGAAATTTAACATGCCCTGTCCACAAGTTTTCTGGCAGACAAGGGATGTAAAAAGCCCCATTTTGTAATTGTTGCTTTTCTGTAATGCAAACCTCTTTGGGTGTGACAGGCTGGTAAGTGGGGCGTGCAGGGGAAGGCAGGGCGTGGACGCCTTGGCCCGCCATGTTTACTATTTTCTTTGCCGAAGCACATTTGTAGATTCAAAGAAACCAGAACCTCTTAGTAAATCTGTCATGCAGTACACTGGGATGGATTAAGACTCTCCAATTCTGCAGTGTGAATAAATTCCCCCCACTAAGTTTCCCAAGTGATGGTGGCATGTTAGTGGCTCCAAAGTCACCTTTGAATTTAATTGTGTTATAGTAGACCTTTGGGAACCTCTTGTATTAGAGACGCATTAGGAAATCTACACATCCATCTACATAGAAGTCAACTTCTCCAACTTAACACAGGTAGTCTTAGTTTCTCTTATGGATTCAAAAGGAATTTCTAATTTCATTGAGATAGAAAATGCTGCAATTCAAAGCGGAAAATGGGCATGTGGTTGTTCCATATGGAAACACTTTTCATGCTGTGCATAAAAATGTAATTTCCAGTTCTGATTCTGGTACAACAGGTTCTGTAGTCTGCTGCAGATCTTTAAGCATGCAAAAATTCTTGACCCTGCTCAGTGGACTTTATTGTTTTTGTTTTAGTTTATGCCCGGTAGAAGAACCTTTGTTTCTATGATGAGCTACTCCAATCCTGTTTACATTGCATGCACAATGTTACATAGATAATTTTTTTTCTCTTTTTTGCTATCTTTGCTTGATTTATATTGTGTTGAATAAATGTTTTGGCATTTATATATCTTCTCACATTTGTTAATGTGATGGCATTACTTTATGTTACAAACCACGGCCATTGTGAGCTCTCTAGGTTTTAAAGCATATAAGCTGAAGTCTATTTAATTAAACTATGGTAGATGATAGACTTAAATAGTATTAACATGAAATGCTGCATTACCCTCCAAGTGGGTAAGAAGCAATATATATAACTGTGTAATTTGTTAGCACCCTCCTCTTCCCCCTTACCAAGCAAAGATGCTGTTAATAGAGGCAAAACTCTGATTACTTAATGGTTTTCGAGACAGCCGTGGCCTAGAAAATTAAATTTCACATCTTCTTTTATGACGTTAATCTCTCTTCTCACATCCCGCCTGTTATGATGTGTGCGCCAGAGATAATGTTTAAACTGACTAAGGCAAAGTAAACCAGACAAGTCTGTTATTGGCTTTATAATTACATAATTAACTTTTTGTCTCTAATCGTTATGGAGGTAATGGTGCTGTTAAAATGGGCTTTTGGCGTGCAGAAAGTAAATCAAAAATCAATAATCCATAGAATGCCATTAAGGGCTGTAACAGCTCTTATGTTGTGATTCACTCAAGTTTTTCTGTACGGCAAATGAAATTCATTAGGGCAGAGATTACTGTCTGAGGAGTTGACTTTCAGTTGATAGTAAAGATCAGGAAAGATTGTCACCGGCAGCAGGAAGCGAAAATGCAACAATGTTGCCATAAATTATGCGCTGCTTGTAACTCTGTTATTACATTGTAATTGACCTCCCAGCAATTAATTCTATTTTCCATGAACCCTCTTTTATTTCTAATTTACATTACGATCGTATATGCCTGAAAAATGACAGTATAAAAAAGATAAATGTGCTAATTACGCGTCTGCTTATCTCCAGCTCCCCGATGCCAACACCTTTGGTCCAGCCTCCCTTGGTATGTAAGTATGTCACTTATTTCACTCTGACATCTCTAATGTATTTGTAAACTGTCCCATAAATACTACCGCCACATGCAGCTAGCGAGGACTCAGGCGGCAGCTTTTCTCTGCTGTGTATTTTTTCCTAGAACGAATCTGAAATTGACAAAATAATGTTCCAAGCCAGATGACTTAGCTGTCAGTGGGAAATTAAGTTCTTGACCCTGCCATTGATCTATGCTTATACGTCTCCATTCTTTTTCCAACATAATGTGGCACTATTCATGGGATAGCACAACGTTTGTCCCTAGGAAGGTGGCTTCAAACATTTCTTACATCTACTAAATATATATTGATTTCAATTGTTAGTTTGGATTTTAATACACTGCTGCCACTGGTTTCTGGTGTAAGTACACGCAACATCCTCTTAGCATCATATTATGTGTCTAGGCACAGGCCCCTCACCTTCATAGAACCACTGAAACCACTGAAACACTGTAGTGTCCAGAGGTGCTAATCCCAATTGAAACCGGTATAAATATAATGAAGAGTAGTTGAAAACCTCATTCACCCCCACTTTTCCATATAGTAGACACCAGGTGCCTGAATTGGCTCAGGTTCTTCCGGTGATCACCACTGGCTGCGGGTAGCAGAATCAACACTGTCAGGGAATAGTCGTCCAGCACCAACTTCAATAAAAGCATTACTTTATTGCATAGTAGTTAAAAGTTTGTGGCTCAGACAACGGACAGCGTGTTTTGGATAGAGAACACCCCCTTAGTCAAGGTTAACAATGAGGTCTTAAGAATAAGCTTTAAAACCCTTATGGGCCAATCATTGGTGAGTATAAGTTGTCATATCCTACCACATACATATACATGATATATATAAATATATATATATATATATATATATATATATATATATATATATATATTGCTCAAAAAAAGGGAACACTTAGACAACGTTTTCTTGGCGTTTTCTTCCCTGATGTGGATTTTAAAATATGTGCCTTAATAAAGAATTTTGAAGAGTTCCGCAACTGGCTGGATATCGGATCCTTTTTTCCATAGTATACCGCCCGCACAGAAGGGCGATCCGTGCCGTACAAGGATACTCTTGCTGGAAGGTGAGCTGACCTCCAATTTATATTCTACACTTAGACAACACAATATAACTCCCTGTAACTCACACTGATTGACAATCAATTTCACATGCTTTTGTGCAAATGGGATAGACAACAAGTGGAAATTATTGACAATTAGCAGGACACACTCAATAAAGGACTGGTTCTGCTGTCGTGAACCACAGGCAACTTCTTAGTACCTATGCTATCTGTGAGCTGTAGCCAGAAGTCTTGTTGTGTCTGTCAGCGTAGTAGGCTGGAAGCGCTACCAGGAGACAGACCAGTATACCATAAGGCGTGGAGGGGCTGTAGGAGGACAACAACTCAGCAGTCGGACCGTTAACTCAGCCTTTGTGAAAGGAGGAACATGTGGAGCACTGCCAGAGCCCTGCACAATGACATCCAGCAGCCACAAATGTGCATGTGTCTGCACAAACGGTTAGAAACTGACATGATGAGGGTGCTATGAGAGACCTTCATCCAGAGATGAGGGTTGTGCTCACAGCCCAACACCATGCAGGACTCTTGACATTTAGCAGAGAACAACAGGATTGGCATAATTGCCACTGGTGCCCTGTGCTCTTCACAGATGAAAGCAGGTTCACACTGAACTCATGTCACAGACTTGACAGAGTCTGGAGATCCTGGTGTGGTTGGCCCTGGGTTCCTCCTATTGCAGGATAATACTAGACCTCATGTGGCTGGAGTGTGTCAGCAGATCCTGCAAGACGAAGGCATTGAAGCTATGGCCTGGCCTGCTCAATCTTCAGACCTGAATCTGATTGAGCACATCTGGGACCTCATGTCTTGCTCCATCCACCAAAGTCATGTTGCACCACAGACTGTGCAGGAGTTGGCACATGCTTTAGTCCAGGTCTGGGAGGAGATCCCTCCCATTCTGCAACCTCATCAGAAGAATGATGAGGCATTGCAAAGAGATCATACAGGCACATGGAGGCCAATGTTGGATAAGCCATCTTTAATTTCATCTGAATGAAAACAATAAATGAACCCATAATTTCTTTTCTACTGTTCTCCAGTTACACCCAGGACTTCCTGTAGCCACCTGTCTATGTCCATGTGCATTTGCTGCAGGCTAATAATGGTCTCAGCCAAAGGTGGATCAGGTTAGTTATAGGCCAATGATGACTTTAAAAATGTCCTAACTTTTTTCAGCCTCTAGTGGGTTTTTGGCAGGTACTACCGGACATAGCATTCTTCTACAACCTGTGCCTTGCTAAAGAAAAAGCCCTAGCCCATGTTCCATCACACCAACTTGGTGGAGAGGTGGCATTAAGGGAAAAAACGTCCATGCCTTGTACGTCAGAAAACTGATAAGCAAGGCATGATAAATGATCCCCAATGTGTTTATCAAAGGACATAATATAAAGTTATTTTATCTATTTATTGTTATATATATACACGTTTTTTTAGCTATTTACCATATAACCCCCCCCCCCCCCCCAATCCTATTGAGAAGTTTTTCAGCATCTGAAAAAGCATGGCTGCTTTCTTCCAGTAACAGTGCCACATCACAACTACAGACCAGAATCAGCTAACATATTACTGTCCTACTTTTCTATGCACAATTAGAGAAGTGACAGTTCTTACTGTACTACAGCTTCTACAACTCTGTCTTTAAAGTTTCTGATGAAAAAAAGCTCAGCTTCATTTTGCCATGATAATAATTTCCAGAGGCGAAACACCTGGCTACTCCACAGAAATGATTAATTTCATGTATTTAGGGTGCAAAATAACAGCTCGGAAAGGATGATGGATTGCAGGTAAAGCAATGGTTGATGGGACATGGCCCATGAATGTGTTGCATATCATCAGTTCCTTTGATCACAGGCAGATAAGTTCACAGATAATCTTCACATCTGTCCAAATAATAATATGTCTGAGTGTAACTGCACGTTGAATAACCGAGGCATTGTTCTCAATCCTCCAGTGAAAACTTTTCAAGAAAGTCCCTGTAATCAGTTTAAGTGAGATAACTAAGTATGTATGTCACCTGTCAAATGTAATTATACATACAGGCTTAACAGAGGACAAATGAACAATAATCGTCAAGGTAAATGGGTTGTTTTATATTAAAATTCACAGGACGTTCAGAGATTGTCTCATCTTACAAACTGGCGAACAGAACATTTACATGAACACAATCCCATTAACACTGCTCACTATTGGATGTTTATATAACCCAGTTTGTTGGTCCGTGCAGCTTTCCCTAAAAGATAGAATTGATTACACCGATTGATCAAACAATCCTTCTTTTTAGTGTCTTCAAGCAAAATCAGTAAGTAAACTATTCTCCAAATTCTACCATTTCCTGTAATGACAGATTTAGTGAGTTTGCTCTGCCTCTTCTGTCATCACAATATCAGCTTTCACAACTGGTCACTTGTTTGTTGCTGGGAAGCATCAAAGGTTTATTCATCCTGAGGTCTGGGAGATAAAAGTAAAGTATTCTCATATGTTCCTTTGACAAAATTGCACCCAAAAGTGACACTTAAAGATCATAGAAATCTACTCGGCGAGACTGCAATCCATCATACAGCTAAGCTCTCTGAATTTCTCACTTACTCTGTATCGGTAGAATGTTTTTTTTTACAATATTTTGTTATTCCTTTTATTTTGTAGTGGCTCCATACTAAATATGACCATACTAAATGCTTGTTATTCAAGCCGGCCAATTTTATAAGGGCCAGCCACCATTTATTCTACCCATACACCTTTAACCTTCTTACCAATGCAAACTGAGTATAGTATAAGGCTACATTCACATGTACGTATGCCCGCCAGGATGTAGCTGGGCATAGGTTTGGTGCACTGGAGAGGAGGAGGGGTAACCCCTTCCCTCTCCATAGAGATGCACACGGGGAAAGATAGGACATGTTTCCCTGTGTACAGAACAGTACAGTGCCACACATGGGCAGCACCGTATTGCAATGTGCTTATTGCCGTCTATGGGGCCATACATATACACCCCATATCTTGTCGCACAATAAACATTGCAAGCCCTAATAATGCTATTTTCATTTGGGAATAATAAAGTTATAGCTTTTAGAATACTGTGACAAATAATCAAATGATATTTCCTCAAAAAGGTGTGTTCTTTTTTGCTAAAGTAATAAAATATTAGAAAACCTGTCCATGGTCGGTGCCTCCCCTGTGTCCTGAAGGGCATTTCATGCTGTGTCCTTAAGGTGTTAAGCAGGATCTTGGTATAACATCTACATCCCCTATATACCTATGTCCCTTTTATAAACCAAGTATGGTCACTGAACAACATTAATAATTTTTTTAATCAATATATATAAAGCATAATATGATGAGAAAATCTGTGAATACATTATACTAAAATGTTGATCCCGAAACTGTCACTTCCATGTCCCTAATATACATTTAACCATGACATAACTGGGCAAGGGTCACCTCTACCAGACAAAAAGCACAATCCATCTGGTTACAGAAATTCACTATTTTCTCACCTCTATTTCGTACATTTAATCGCACTGTGTTGTACTTGACAGCTCAATATAATGATTGTTTGGAACGATGGTAATACTACATTTAAAGACTAAAACAAATAGACTCTTTATCCCTAAAATGGAGATGAAGACAGTGAGTGAATACATACAGTAAAAATGAATCATGTCCAATACACACCCTTGTCTGTGTGAAAAGTATCACATGATGGAGCCTGGCATTTCATACTGACCAATGCTCATTGTGGGCACTCAGAGCCGTACAAGGTTAGGATCCTTCAGGGGTTTAGTGATAAGATGAAAAGGCTGGTTTGTGAAGAAGGTGGAAGCGGGTCAGGAAAGGACAGAGACCTATTTCCAGCATAAATCTGGACTAGAACAGATGACTAGATATATAGCCGAGCACTGTAGTTCCTCATTGCCCAGTTCCTTGGCCTTTTGGCCCCTTGGCCGCCTATGTTACTATGCTGACAATAACAGGGAGTTCAGTGCACTCTCTATGTACGTTCAAAGGTCTATCTGCCATGTGTGGTGCTTAACATCAAACAATATAATAATAGGAAGGATAGAAAGGGTTTAATATAGCACATAAAAAAGCTTCCGACAATTTAGTAGAAAATAACTTCCTGTTTGGGTGGAGGTGCTTGGGTGTATTCTTCCATTGGGAATCCCCAACCCCCTGGGAATAACTGCCACGTCTACAATTGCCAAAGCTATTCTGACATGTTTTGTGCGTCATTAGGATGCTCATGATGAGTTATGGAGGCTTGAACTTCACAGTTAGGTAGGAAAAATTATGTTAGTGGTAAATGCAAAAAGATTACAGATTGGAAATCTAAATCTCCTGGAAATAGTGTATGTTAGTATTATTATATAATGTTCATATTAGAATTACTGCAGATTACAGTTACAGGACAATGATCATGTCTGTGTTAGAACACTGGTCCAAGTGTGTTTACTGGACATCATCACCTGACTACATGTTATGTCTATGTGTGTGTGGGTCTCCAGACAGCAGAGGTTTCCATACAGAGTGTGGAAGAAAACATGGGGATGTGTGGGGAGATTAGGGGGAACCTGGCAACATAAAAATAAATTCTAGTCAGCTGAGTGACTGATCAGATTGTACATAGAGTCCTCTCTGCTTGGTAGCATGTTACAGAACTGGAGAAGTAGAATAGAGCGTATATAATGTCTGCGTATTATATAGAGTAGGAGGATTGGAGAATATTGCATATAGTGGATTAACTGTTATGCAGCATGTTATAGAGCAGCAGGAGCTGAGCAGAATCTATATACAGTAGTATCCTATCTGCTAGCAGCATATTGTAGAGCAGGATGAACTGAGCAGATTGTTCATTGTGTTCTATCCGTAGCATGTGATAGAACATAAATGCATGAGATGTATAGTTGTATAAGTAAGGAAAGACAAAAAGGCAGATAAATAGGTACATAAATAATTAAATAGAAAGTACATAGATAAATAAGACATAGATAGGTATATATGAGATAGATAAATAGATATACTGTACTATATAACAGAGAGATAGATAATATTATAGAAATAGATGTATTAGACAGATAAAAAGAAGCATAAAATGTATACAGAAAGATACTTAATTACATAGATTCAACATAATATTAATACATAGATAATTATTTAAAGATAAAGATTAGAGATGAGCGAACATGCTCGTCCGAGCTTGATGCTCGGTCGAGCATTAGGGTACTCGAGACGGCTCGTTGCTCGGACGAGTATTTCCCCTGCTCGAGATCGAGCATTTAATTAAAAAAAACACAGTGAAGAACAATGAAGAATAGAATAAAAACAGTGAACACAGGATCATTTAAGATAAA
The DNA here is from genome assembly GCF_040894005.1 of Engystomops pustulosus. Lineage (NCBI taxonomy): Eukaryota > Metazoa > Chordata > Amphibia > Anura > Leptodactylidae > Engystomops > Engystomops pustulosus. Next base: position 114,824,563 of record NC_092417.1, read on the forward strand.
AACACAGTGCAGAACACAGTGCAGAATAGATTACAGATGTTCGGCACATCTGCTTACTTGTCGGGAGATACGCGCGGAACGGCGCGAACAAAATAGCATGTGAAGAACAATATATATGTGTGAAGAACACATTGCAGATGTATTTAAACATCTGCAATGTGTTCTTCACACACATATATATTGTTCTTCACATGCTATTTTGTTCGCGCCGTTCCGCGCGTATCTCCCGACAAGTAAGCAGATGTGCCGAACATCTGTAATCTATTCTGCACTGTGTTCTGCACTGTGTTTTTATCTTAAATGATCCTGTGTTCACTGTGTTCACTGTGTTCACTGTTTTTATTCTATTCTTCACTGTTCTTTACATCTGCTAACTTGTCGGGAGATAATATACGCGCGGAACAGTGAAGAATAGATCGCAGATGTTTGCAAATTATCAGAAGACATTATTTTTCAATTAAATAACACATTTTATTCCTGAACCATGGTCCCTTTGAAAAATGCTCGGGTCTCCCATTGACTTCAATGGGGCTCGTTACTCGAAACGAGCACTCGAGCATCTGGAAATGTTCGGCTCGAGTAACGAGCACCCGAGCATTTTAGTGCTCGCTCATCTCTAATAAAGATATATGTGATAGATTGGTGATAGATAGCATCAAGATATATAAAACTGATCCATAGATAATTACATAGAAAGTGAATATATATATATACACAGTATAATAGATATGAGACATATGGATAGATATAGGAGATAGATAGATACATAGGTAGATGGATACATGTAAGTATATGTTGTTTGCTGTAAATGTATTACACATGAGTATTAAGAAAATTAGGAAGATAAAATACTTTAATATATCTTATAAAAGTATTAGAAGAACTGGCTAAGGCGTAGAATGTGGTTTGTGTTAATTTGAAGCCCTCCAAGAAATGGAAATGGAGATACTCTGACTATTGGCAAAACCTGCAGCTTAGTGTAAATGTGAGTGGCAGCCAAAAGGGCTTAAAATGTCGAGATGCGGCAAGAATAGCTGTTTTGATTACATATGCTATGAGTCAGGAATTAGGCTACTTCCCTTAGTGTACCATATGCAGATGTCATTAAAGGTCGGTGTTACACTGCGCTCTCTGCATACACAAAACAAGACTTCCATATGGTCCACTAGAATGGGGCAGTCTGTGTTGTCTTTCTTCTTCCCACGGCTGCTTCTATTGTCCATTCCTCTTAGTCTTAAAGAAGCGAGGGTGTTAGGGGTTACCCCTTTGCTTTTGTGCGTCACTCTAATTTGGGTCAGACAAGCTGTGTTAGCCCCCACCCCCTTTCCTGTGATTCTCCCCTGCAAAGACCGTGTCAGCCTATTGGAACGTGAACTACTTACTGATGATCATATCTGAATTACAATCCTTTTCAGTCATTACTAAGAATAGCTGTGTGATTTTCAATGCAAGGGGACTCTTTCAAATCTATATAAATCAAGAGGCCTATTTTTTTGGCAGCGAGTGGCCTCACCAGAAAAGTCAAGGAATGTCCCTATTGAAGCAGATTGACCTTACATTTGTCTTGGACAGGGGTACCCGCAGCCTCAAGAACTTCCATCATAATTAGAGGAAATTGATTGTACTGATATAAAAATCATATCTCTTGTGACTAATTATTATTATATTACATATAAACCCCTTAGCAAATTTGCAATTTTTTCATTGTGGCATTTCATAATTACTTTACTTTTATTTTTTAAATTACATTACTTTTTTATTTTTTCTTTGATGTAGCTATATGAACTATTATTTGGAAAGAAAGGGAATCATAATGTAGAATTCTGACATTCTGTTGACAAAGCTGTAGCAGGGGGACTTGTTTTTTGCAGCACAGGTTAAACTTTTTATTAAGAGCACATAATTTATTCGTTTTATTTTAACACTTTCTAAAGCAAAAATAATTTCAATAAAAAGCTGTTGCCCTTTTCTATCTTCAGTGAAAAAGAAAACATTTTTTGGGGATGTGGATTTATTTATCATGAGTGTGGGAAAAAAATTTGATTTAACACTTCCTATACCAAAAAAAAACCAAAACAGTGAGTTTCCATGTCACACAATGAGACACATTTACTAAGGGCTTTGTGCCAGTTTTCTGACGGACTTTGCACGTTCTTTCTAGCGTAAAACTGCTTGCACAGGTATTTAAGGCTCAAGCCGGAAGAAGCGCCGTAGTGGCGCGAAACGGCCATTGTTTTCACACCGAGGACCTCTGCTTCACTCCCTGAACCTGCTTTTATGTAACAAGCTGGAATAAAGTTCAAGTATCGAAACTGCTGGATTGTCACTCTTTCCTCTTTTTGCAATGATAAAACTTTGTATCATGGAATAGAGCTATAACAGCTCACACACTCCATGGATCCCATAAGCATCATGCCTGCACTACAATTCTATCTCTAGCAGCAGTAGCCATCTCACCATTTTTACCTTTGTTGGTATTTAAGAAGTGTCTGCAGCACAATTTTGTCACATGCAACCATTTTTGGAGCAGCTGCACTAGGCACCATGTGACACAAATTAGGGGGCATTCCCGCGCTCAGTCGTACAGTGTGCCAGATTTAACATGCAAAGTCTCTTGCACACCCTATGTTAAAGGTGCACCAGAAAAAAGTTGGTGATCTCTGTTGGGCCAGTGCAGGGAAGCGACAGATTCATGATTTCTTGCGCACGTTCTTAATTAATCTGGAGCACCCAGCATTATATTACATTTTTAGTAAATGTGCCCCCATGTTTTGAAGTCTGGACATAATGAAATACTGAAGGTGTTGGACAGCCTCCTTGCTTATGTAAAGGCATATTAGCTGTTAGGGTGCTCCATTTTCAAAGCCATCTTGATGTCCTGCCTGACATGTCGCCATATCTCCTCTAATAATAAGTTTCTTTTGTGATGGAACTGCTTATATAGGTTACACTTTTGCTGGTATGAAGGGCCTTACTGATTTTATACATTGGTTATGCCTTTCATCCTCCATTGGGGGCAATGTAAATAACAGTGGATCTGCTACGGTGTGGTATTTTAATTGGAAAAAAATGAAACAGCGACACAGGACCCTGTTAAAATGCAGCACCCTAGCATTATGGTATTCCTTCCATTGTTCCTTATGGAGTATAAAATGTATAATTTACAGCCCTCAATGGCCCCCTTGCATATTTAGAGGGGATCAAACAGTAAAATCATCAGTACATATTCCAATGAGGAAAGAGTTTAGAGCTACAATTGTAAAGAAGCGTACAATCAATTTTCCATTTCATTACAACTTTTGTAAAATCAGTACATAGTACACGTTCATGCTACCCATAGAAAGTCTTGAATCCTGTCCATTGTGCTTTGGTATAAGCAATGTTTTCTTTTAGGGAGAGTGACAGGCGGGGAGATCTGACTGCCGCCTTGTGCTCTCCCTCATGAAAATGCATGTACCACCTCAGTAATTCTAACATCTCCCTCCCATGGTAATGTCAGCCTCTCATTACTGCCAGATTCTGACATTTCTGACACTCTGCTGCAATGAGGCACATTAGGGGGTCCTTAGATAATTTCCAGACGCAAGATTGTACTATCAGAGACCCTTCCTGTGTCAAACCATGACAGCAAAAGTTTCCTGTGCACAAATATTTATGGATCTTTGCTTGCCATGTTTCCAACACAATTCTACTCAATTCTACTCTTTCCTAAAAATTTGAGTGACGGGAAACACGTTGGTCATTTAAGAAGGGACAGCCCCTGCTAGAATGAATGGACACTTTGTAAACTTCAGGGACATCCTTAAACTTTTTAGGTCAAACTAAGGGTATTTTACTATGTAAGCTGGAGGAGTAAACGGGTATTTCTATCATGCTAGTCCCCTGCTATACTGCAGCGTGTCTCATGTGGAGCAGATTGTGAGGGTTCAGCTGCTAGAACCCAATGATAAGTTATTATTGTCAGGGGATGCTGGTGACATGCAGGGGAAGTTCAATATTGCACGTAATGTTCTCTAAGTAGAACATGACATCCTCCAATGACAGATATTTCTTTGAAGCAGCCCTCACAAAAGAATATATTCCCTAGTAAGGCAAAAACACCGGGTTTTTTATTAAATTTTTGTGTGGCACTATTATTGGCATTTTAGTAACTTCTCTCCCCATTGGGTATGGGAGGAATGGCACTGTAATATACTCTTGGCAAAATTATGCATTACATGATACCCATTGAAGTCAATAGTTATCCATTCATCATAGTGGGTGTTAGCAGTTCTTTATAGCAATGATGGCATGGTGCTTATAATTATTTATTTACTTACAGAGCACAAGACTGAAAGGGCACCCTGCCCGTGAGGGCTCATAATCTATATGAGGGGGTAGATGGAGATTCTAAGTGAGGATCAGGAATTAGGGTGTCATTGGATTATTTGTCCTCAATATGTACAAAATATTTGTTTTCTTCATGCCAATTAACATGCTCTCTTCTTCAATGCTTGATATCCAGGTATCACTAAGATAAATCATAGGGTTTAGATGTCTAAAATGTTGCTTGTGCTTATATATACTATTTTTACCAACATTGTACATTTGTTCCATTTTTGTCATTTTATTCTTTATACCAAAGCAACTTTTTCTTTTCCCAAAAAGACATTGGGGCAGATTTATCAAGTGTCTGAAAGTCAGAATATTTCCAGTTGCCCATGGCAACCAATCACAGCTCAGCTTTCATTTTACCAGTGCTCATGAATATTTTAAAGGGGAGCTGTGATTGGTTGCCATGGGCAACTGGAAATATTCTGACTTTCAGACACTTGATAAATCTGCCCCATTGTGTTTCCTAAAAAGGTACCACAAGAAGCCTTAATTTATCAGTATTGATTAAACTATTAATTAATACTTTACGCATATGTAAATACATAAAGCCAAAATTATGTCCTAGAATTTTTTAAATTATGCATAGTGTGCTTTAAAATACCAAAGACTATCATGTTAAAGAATCCTGAACAGAGAGGCATGCACAACCATGTAAGTGTGCTTGGTTTACAATCCTTGATCCTGATGGTAGACTTCCATTAAAGGCACTTCAAACAATAGTATGAGCAATAGTATTTCTGGTTGCTCACATATGCAGTGCTGCTCATCAATATATCCACGCCCAGTCTACAATGCAGTTTATAATTTTAACCCAATCTAAAATTTAGGAAGAACATATGAACTTCATGAAGAGCTAAGGACCCCTGGTACAACAAGTTGCTCCAAACATCTGTATAAATTGGCATAAATAGGACCAAAAGAAATACAGGCAGTCCCCGGGTTACATACAAGATAGGTTCCGAAGGTTTGTTCTTAAGTTGAATTTGCATGTAAGTCGAAACTGTATATTTTATAATTGTAGATCCAGCCAAAAAAAATTTGGCCCCAGTGACAATTGGAGTTTAAACATTTTTTGCTGTAATGAGATCAAGGATTATCAATAAAGCTTCATTACAGGCACCCTACAGCTGATTATTGCAGCCTGGGACTATAGTAAAGCATTCAGAGAGCTCTGTCTGTAACTATGGGTTGTCTGTAAGTCAGGTGTCCTTAAGTAGGGGACCGCCTGTAAATGCATAGCACCAAATAAAAAAAAAATCTCTTATTTACCTTGGTCGGACTATCATAGTCATAGATACTGGCAAGAGGGACAGAACTAAGAGTATGTCTCAGGAAACTACTGTAATAAAACTTTGTGTGGGCTTTGAAAAGTGTTTTATAACTGCATGTTACTGCCAATGGTCTTGTAGAGTGCAAATCTCAGCCTGAGGATGTGTGTGATCCTTACTATAAGAAGGGGTGTATTGCTAATATGTTTAGTAAAACAAGCAATAATATATCTAGATATCAGAGTTGGTCCTTCAACACTACTGACTGTGATGCAAAGTGAATCTCTATGTACCAAAAGCCAGGTCTTCACATGGTACATACAATACTGCTATAAATCCAATTTAGAGGGAGTGGGGAGAGGGCTTTGCAGAAATACCACCTATTTTTGACCAATTAGTTTTATCACTGACTGGTCAATAGTGGGCTTGAGAGGAATTTTAAAATCAAATTATTGCTGTGATGATAGTCTCCCTACTCCAGCATGGATATTGACAGAAGCTTAACCTGGTATTTTAATAAGAAAACAAAACAGGCAGAAATACTCTAGAGCTTCCACTTCCATGTTTAATAAGACATTGGAAGGAACCAAATAAAATCAAGCAGCACCTCTACGGATGAGCAAACAAAGCACACTTACTAAAGATTGGATTTATACTAGTTGCAACATGTTAGTGTTAAATTTGTAGTAAGGCATTGAGTCAGTCTACATGTAACCAGTACCTCTTGTTTAATTTCAACACAACTCAATAAGTTATCCATAATTCTCCCAAAAATATATTGGCTATATATATATATATATATATATATATATATATATATATATACACAATGAGTATGGAAAATATTTAGACCCCTTCAAAATTTTCACTTTTTGTTTCTTGCAGCTAATTGGCAAAATCAAAAAAGTTCAAACATAGTCATAAGTATTCAGACCCTTTGCTGTGACACTCATATTTAACTCCCATGCTGTAACTTTCTTTGTGATCCTCCTTGAAATGGTTCTAGTCCTTTATTGGAGTCAAACTGTGGTTAATGAAACTTATTGGTCTTGATTAGGAAAGTCTCACACCTGTCTATATGAGACCTCACAACTCACATCAGTGCACATTAGAATCATGAGGTCTAAGGCACTGCCCTAGGAATTTCCACATTACTCAAGGTTCCCAAGAGCACAGTGGCCTTCATTAACTTTAAATGGAAGAAGTTTTGGACAACCGCACCTCTTTCTCAACCTAGCCATCCAACCATACTCAGAAATCATTGGAGAAGAGTCTTAGGGAGAGAGGTAAAGAGGAAACCTAAGATTACTGTGGCTAAGCTCCAGAGATGCGGTAGGGACATGGGAGAAACCCAATTGAGCATCTCTAAAGAGACTTGAAAATGGATGTCCACCAATGTTCACCATCCAAGCTGAGGGAACTGGAGGCGATATGCAAGGTAAAATGGAAGAGGATCCCCAAATCCAGGTGTGAAAAATTTGTTGCATCATTCCCATGAAAACTCATGGCTGTACTAGCTCAAGGTTCTTCTACTCAATACTGGGCATTGGGTCTTAATACTTATGTGATGTTGCAGTTTTTCTTGTTTAATAAATTAGCTAAAATACCTACATTTCAGTTTTTTTCTGTCAAGATGGGATGCAGAGTGTACATTAATAATATGCAAGTGGTCCCCTACTTAAGAACATCTGACTTTCAGACGACCCCTAGTTACAAACTGATCTCTCTACTGTACTAGGCTACAATGATCAACAGTTATCAAAGGTGTCTGCAATTAAGCTCTATTGTTAATCTTGGTTCTCATGACAACCCAAAAGGCTTAAAATCCAATTCTCACAAAGACCAAAAATATTTAGCTTGGGTTTACAATTATAAAATATACAGTTCCAACTTACATACAAATTCAACTTAAGAACAAACCTACAGAACGTATCTTGTAGGTAACCCAGGGACTGCCTGTATACAGATAACCTAAATTCAGGATCAGTGGTAATGCCAGATTTAGATGAGCCATGGGAGTACAGGTGTTCTATCCCCACTGGGTCATTATCTCAAAGGTGGAAACCCTATTTAATCAACCATCAGGGATGAATTAAGAAATCAAAGAACATTAATTCCCACTAAAATAAACAAATTTGGCTAACGCTTATGTGTAAGAGAATTTCAAATGCCCTAGTTTTGAGGGCATTCCCATTAGAGTATGTGATGGCATATCACAATAACCACCTACTTGAAAATGAGTGGATATAGCTCCTATTAGGCTATTCTCTTACGTAACTGTTCCTCAACATTCAGCTGTCCAGAAAACTGTAACACAGCTTTTTTTTTTATAAGTCAGCTAGGCAAATTGCAGTTACTATGCTGTGCTGAATCTATAGCAAAATAGGCCATTGTGTTTAATATTAAACCTTATTTATATGGTGCCATTATTTTCTATAGCGCTTTACAACTCATAGGGAATATACACACAAAAAAAATTATAGAATAGGGAACGACACCAGAAGGTGTGTCCCCTCTTCTTTCAAGCATACAGTCGTTACCCCATTACTAAAGAAACCTTCCCTGGATCCATCCATTGCTACTAACTACAGACCAGTTTCTATTCTCCCTTTCATCTACAAACTACTGGAACGCCTGGTCTATTCTCGACTAACCCGCTATCTCTCGGCTAACTCCCCCCTTGACCCCATACAATCTGGTTTTCATACTATGTATTCCACTGAAACTGCTGTTACTAAAGTCTCCAATGATTTCCTCACTGCTAAATCCAAAGGTGACTATTCACTCCTCATTCTTCTGGATTTTATAGACAGCGTTAGATACTGTGGGCCACCAGTTTCTCCTCAGGATGCTTCATTGGCCTAAACGATATTTTACTCTCTTGGTTTTGTTCTTATCTCTCTTACCACACTTTGAGTGTCTCCTTTTCTGGTTCTTTCTTTTCACATCTTCCTCTCAGTGTTGGGGTTCCTCAGCGCTCAGTCCTAGGTCCTCTTCTCTTCTCCCTCTATACTGCCCCCATTGGACAAACTATCAGCAGATTTGGTTTCCAGTATCATCTTTATGCTGATGATACCCAGCTATATACTTCTGCACGTAACATCACCCCTGCCTTAATCCACAACATTAGTGAATGCCTGTCTCTCTTCATCATGTCCTCTCTCTTCTTGAAACTTAATTTTTCTAAGACTGAACACCTTATCTTTCCACCATCTACTAACCGACCCAACCATGACTCCTCCATCTCGGTCTGTGGGATCACTATAGCACCAAGGCAAAATGCTTGCTGTCTTGGGGTTGTGCTGGCTGTACCCATCAAAGTTTCAAACATGCTTTTAAAACCCATTGTTTTAGGCAAGCCTATCACACTCGCTAACTGCATGAAATGTCAATTCTCTCTTTACTAATCCATCCTGTGTCCTCCTCCCGTCTGTTATCTGGCAATTACCAGATATATACCAAGTTCCAGGCTTCTCTGCAGTCACTTCCACCTTGGACCTTGTGTAAAAGATTGCGGTTTATGGCGGGTTCAAGCTGCAGAATTTGTATTTCTTAGATTATTTTATACTGTTGCCTTATAGATAATGGTGGATCACTATACAATCTCTTTTACTCTTGTGTCACCCCTTTCATCCTCATAGACAGTAAGCTCTTGCGAGCAGAGCCCTCACTCTTATTGTTCCATATGACTGTTTGTACTCTGTAATGTAATATTATATTTGTATATGTCCCCTTTGATTTGTAAAGCGCTACAGAGTTTGATGGCATTATAAATATAAAGATTATTATTATTAATGGAGTTAGTGGATTGAGAAATTCGGTGGCCAGATCTTCAGCCCCAAGTCCTTTGATAGATGGTTTCACCTTTGGTGTTAGCAAGAAGTGAAGAGTATGGAAGAACCCTTACATTGGCCACATACATAATAGATCATGTTTGATCCTTTGGCACTGCAGGAAGTATGATCATAGGTGTCAGTAAAATGTGTAGAACCCCTTCTTTTCAGTGAAAATAGCTGTAGGCTAGAGATGAGCGAACATGCTCGTCCGAGCTTGATGCTCGGTCGAGCATTAGGGTACTCGAAACTGCTCGTTACTCGGACGAATACTTCGCCCGCTCGAGAAAATGGCAGCTCCCGCCGTTTTGCTTTTTGGCGGCCAGAAACAGAGCCAATCACAAGCCAGGAGACTCTGCACTCCACCCAGCATGACGTGGTACCCTTACACGTCGATAGCAGTGGTTGGCTGGACAGATCAGGTGACCCTGGGATAGACTAGCCGCTGGCCGCGCTGCTCGGATCATTCTGTCTCTGGATGCCGCTAGGGAGAGAGCTGCTGCTGGTCAGGGAAAGCGTTAGGGTGTTCTATTAGCTTACTGTTAGGCAGGAGTGATTCTCAAAGAACCCAACAGCCCTTCTTAGGGCTACAATAACGTTCTACTTTTTTTATTTTAATTTGCATCTATTACCATTTTGTGAGGAATTAGCAGGGGGACTTGCTACCGTTGTGTTTAGCTCTTAGTGGCACACATATCCATAGCAAAGACCGAAGTGGGAAAATTCAGTAGGGGTTGGATTTCTATTAGGCACTAACTCAGTGTCATCTCATCTGGCATAGTAGTGTGCTTCCTTTGATACTTGGCTAGAAAATAGCCATAGGAGAATACAAACAGCTTCTTGAAGCCTACAGTAGCGTTCTATATATTTGATTTCTGGTTGATCTGCTGGTGGCTGTAGTTTCTGCAGTGCATGTACTTGCCAATTCTGAGCAATTTGTAGTGAGACTTGCGACCGCTGTGTTCTGCGCTTAGTGGCGCACATATCCATAGCAAAGGCCGAAGTGGGAAAATTCAGTAGGGGTTGGATTTCTATTAGGCAATAACTCAGTGTCATCTCATCTGGCATAGTAGTGTGCTTCCTTTGATACTTGGCTAGAAAATAGCCATAGGAGAATACAAACAGCTTCTTGAAGCCTACAGTAGCGTTCTATATATTTGATTTCTGGTTGATCTGCTGGTGGCTGTAGTTTCTGCAGTGCATGTACTTGCCAATTCTGAGCAATTTGTAGTGAGACTTGCGACCGCTGTGTTCTGCGCTTAGTGGCGCACATATCCATAGCAAAGGCCGAAGTGGGAAAATTCAGTAGGGGTTGGATTTCTATTAGGCAATAACTCAGTGTCATCTCATCTGGCATAGTAGTGTGCTTCCTTTGATACTTGGCTAGAAAATAGCCATAGGAGAATACAAACAGCTTCTTGAAGCCTACAGTAGCGTTCTATATATTTGATTTCTGGTTGATCTGCTGGTGGCTGTAGTTTCTGCAGTGCATGTACTTGCCAATTCTGAGCAATTTGTAGTGAGACTTGCGACCGCTGTGTTCTGCGCTTAGTGGCGCACATATCCATAGCAAAGGCCGAAGTGGGAAAATTCAGTAGGGGTTGGATTTCTATTAGGCAATAACTCAGTGTCATCTCATCTGGCATAGTAGTGTGCTTCCTTTGATACTTGGCTAGAAAATAGCCATAGGAGAATACAAACAGCTTCTTGAAGCCTACAGTAGCGTTCTATATATTTGATTTCTGGTTGATCTGCTGGTGGCTGTAGTTTCTGCAGTGCATGTACTTGCCAATTCTGAGCAATTTGTAGTGAGACTTGCGACCGCTGTGTTCTGCGCTTAGTGGCGCACATATCCATAGCAAAGGCCGAAGTGGGAAAATTCAGTAGGGGTTGGATTTCTATTAGGCAATAACTCAGTGTCATCTCATCTGGCATAGTAGTGTGCTTCCTTTGATACTTGGCTAGAAAATAGCCATAGCAATAGGATAGGATTGTTTGGTTTTAAAAACTCAAAAAAAAACAAAAAACACAAAAAAAAAAAAAACACAAAAAAACACAAAAAAAAACAAAAAGAAGTAAAAAAAAAAAGTTATAACTCTCATTTTAAAAATGTTTAACCCGAGGGCTAGGGGTAGAGGACGAGGGCGGGGACGTGGGCGTCCAACTACTGCAGGGGTCAGAGGCCGTGGTCCTGGGCGGGGTGAGACACCACCTGCTGATGAGGGAGCAGGGGAACGCCGCAGAGCTACACTCCCTAGGTTCATGTCTGAAGTTACTGGGACTCGTGGTAGAGCACTGTTGAGGCCAGAACAGTGCGAACAGGTGATGTCGTGGATTGCTGACAATGCTTCGAGCAATTTGTCCACCAGTCAGTCTTCCACGCAGTCCACCCATGTCACCGAAATCCCCACTCCTCCAGCTCCTGCACCTCAGCCTCCTCCCCCCCAGTCTGCCCCCTCCCAGGAAAATTTGCCATTTGAACCGGCATACTCTGAGGAACTGTTTTCTGGACCCTTCCCACAGTCACAAACCACTTGTCCGGTTGCTGCTGAGCAATTTTCCGATGCCCAGGTTTTCCACCAGTCACAGTCTGTGGGTGATGATGACCTTCTTGACGTAGTGGAAGTGTGTAAAGAGGTGTCCGACGATGAGGAGACACGGTTGTCAGACAGTGGGGAAGTTGTTGTCAGGGCAGGAAGTCCGAGGGGGGAGCAGACTGAGGGATCGGAGGATGATGAGGTGACAGACCCAAGCTGGGTTGAGAGGCCGGGTGAACACAGTGCTTCTGAGACGGAGGAGAGTCCTCGACCTGAACAGGTTGGAAGAGGCAGTGGTGGGGCCAGACGGAGAGGCAGGGCCAGAGCTGGTGCATCAGCGCCACTGTCAACTAGTGAAGCTCCCGTGGTGAGGGCTCTTGCGGCGAGGGCTAGATCTTCAGAAGTGTGGAGGTTCTTTAAGGAAACACCGGATGACCGACGGACTGTGGTGTGCAACATTTGCCAAACCAGGCTCAGCAGGGGTTCCACCACTACTAGCTTAACTACCACCAGTATGCGCAGGCATATGAATGCTAAGCACCCCACTCAGTGGCAACAAGCCCGTTCACCTCCGGCCGTGCACACCACTGCTCCTTCTCCTGTGTCAGCTGCTAGTCAGCCCCCTGCCCAGGACCCTGGCACAAAAACCCCATCGTCGCCTCCACGATCCTCCACAGCATCCACCAGCGTTCAGCTCTCCATACCCCAGACGCTGGAGCGGAAACGCAAATATAGTGCAACCCACCCGCACGCCCAAGCCCTTAATGTGCACATCTCCAGATTGCTTAGCCTGGAGATGCTGCCCTATAGGCTAGTAGAGACCGAGGCCTTTCGCAACCTCATGGCGGCGGCCGCCCCTCGGTATTCGGTCCCCAGCCGCCACTACTTTTCCCGATGTGCCGTCCCAGCCCTGCACCAGCACGTGTCAGACAACATCATCCGTGCCCTGACCAACGCCGTTTCTGACAAGGTCCACCTGACCACGGACACGTGGACGAGTGCTGCCGGGCAGGGCCACTATATATCGCTGACGGCACATTGGGTTAACTTGGTGGAGGCTGGGACCGAGTCTGACCCTGGGGCTGCTCATATACTGCCGACGCCGAGGATAGCGGGGCCTACCTCGGTCCAGGTGTTTCAGGCCTACTATGCCTCCTCCTCCTCCCACCCCTCCTCCACCTCCTCCTCCGAACTACCATCCGTGGGCACGGCGCCATCAGTCGGTAGCTCTAGGCACAGCAGCAGTGCCGTAGCTAAGCGACAGCAGGCGGTGCTCAAACTGCTGAGCCTAGGCGACAAAAGGCACACCGCCCAAGAGCTATTACAGGGCATCACGGCGCAGACTGATCTGTGGCTGGCACCGCTGAACCTCAAGCCGGGAATGGTTGTGTGTGACAACGGCCGTAACCTGGTGGCGGCTCTGCAACTCGGCAGACTGACACATGTGCCATGCCTGGCCCATGTGTTAAATCTGATAGTGCAGCGTTTCCTCAAGACATACCCCAATCTGTCTGATTTGCTCACGAAGGTGCGCCGCATCTGTGCGCATTTCAGGAAGTCCAGCCCAGATGCTGCCACTCTCAGGGCAGCGCAGCGCCGCCTCCAACTGCCCGCTCACCGACTGTTGTGCGACGTGCCCACGAGGTGGAATTCAACACTGACCATGTTATCCAGAGTTTACCAGCAGCGCAGAGCGATTGTAGACTGCCAGATGTCAACTTCCACCAGAACTGGTAGTCAGGTCAGTCAGCTTCCTCAAGTCTACAATGAGGAGTGGACGTGGATGTCTGATATCTGTCAGGTGCTGAGTAACTTTGAGGAGTCAACACAGATGGTCAGTGGCGATGCCGCCATCATCAGCCTCACCATCCCGCTGCTTGGCCTGTTGAAAAACTCTCTGGTCAGCATGAAGTCGGAAGCTTTGCGCTCGTCACAAGAGACGGGGGAAGAATATTCCCTTGTTGATAGCCAAAGCACCCTGAGGTCTGTTTCTCAGCGCATATCGGAGGAGGTGGAGGTGGAGGAGGATGAGGAGGAAGAGGAGGAGAATGTTGGCGAGACACAAGAGGGGACCATTGTTGAGTCCTTCACTGTTCAGCGTGTATGGGCAGAAGAAGAGGAGTTGGAGGAGTTGGAGGAGGAGGAAATGGACAGTCAGGCCAGTGAGGGGAGTGAATTCTTACGCGTTGGTACTCTGGCGCATATGGCAGATTTCATGCTAGGCTGCCTATCCCGTGACCCTCGCGTTCAAAGAATTTATTCCAGCACCGATTACTGGGTGTTCACTCTCCTGGACCCACGGTACAAGCAAAATCTTTCCACTCTCATCCCTGCAGAGGAAAGGAGTGTGAGAATGCATGAATACCAGCAGGCCCTGGTGCACAAGCTGAAACAGTATTTCCCTTCTGACAGCGCTAGCGGCAGAGTGCGTAGTTCTGCGGGACAAGTAGCGAGGGAGAGTAGGCGAGCAGGCAGCTTGTCCAGCACTGGCAAGGGTACGCTTTACAAGGCTTTTGCCAGCTTTATGTCACCCCAGCAAGACACTGTCACCTGTCCCCAGTCTCGGCAGAGTAGGGCTGATCTTTACAGAAAGATGGTGAGGGAGTACGTAGCTGACCATACCATCGTCCTAAATGATCACACAGCTCCCTACAACTACTGGGTTTCAAAGCTGGACATGTGGCACGAACTGGCGCTGTACGCCTTGGAGGTTCTTGCCTGCCCTGCCGCTAGCGTCTTGTCCGAGCGGGTTTTCAGTGCAGCTGGTGGCATCATCACCGATAAGCGTACACGCCTGTCGACTGACAGCGCTGACAGGCTGACGCTTATTAAAATGAATAAAGGCTGGATTTCTCAGAATTTCCAATCTCCACCAGGTGAAGGAAGCTCAACCTGAATAATTGATCCACTCCTCCTCCTCCTCCTCCTCATTTTCCTCCTTCTCCTCCTCTTTGTACAGTAAAGCAGAGGAAAATGGCTATTTTTTGACAGGGCCCACTGGCTCTTGCTATAGTACTTCATGCATTTAATTTTTCTGGAGGGCCACCTACCCGGTCCTCTGTTTGAAACAATTTTTGTGAGTGCCACATACAGGCACTCAATCTATTCCATTTTTCTGGAGGGCCACCTACCCGGTCCTCTGTTTTAAAAAATTTTTGGGACTGCCACATACAGGCACTCAATCTATTCCATTTTACTGGAGGGCCACCTACCTGCTCCTCTGGTTTGAAACATTTTTGGGACTGCCACATACAGGCACTCAATCTATTCCATTTTACTGCAGGGCCACCTACCTGCTCCTCTGGTTTGAACAATTTTTGGGACTGCCACATACAGGCACTCAATCTATTCCATTTTACTGGAGGGCCACCTACCTGCTCCTCTGGTTTGAAACATTTTTGGGACTGCCACATACAGGCACTCAATCTATTCCATTTTACTGCAGGGCCACCTACCTGCTCCTCTGGTTTGAACAATTTTTGGGACTGCCACATACAGGCACTCAATCTATTCCATTTTACTGGAGGGCCACCTACCTGCTCCTCTGGTTTGAAACATTTTTGGGACTGCCACATACAGGCACTCAATCTATTCCATTTTACTGCAGGGCCACCTACCTGCTCCTCTGGTTTGAACAATTTTTGGGACTGCCAGATACAGGCACTCAATCTATTCCATTTTACTGGAGGGCCACCTACCTGCTCCTCTGGTTTGAAGAATTTTTGGGACTGCCACATACAGGCACTCAATCTATTCCATTTTACTGGAGGGCCACCTACCTGCTCCTCTGGTTTGAAACATTTTTGGGACTGCCACATACAGGCACTCAATCTATTCCATTTTACTGGAGGGCCACCTACCTGCTCCTCTGGTTTGAAACATTTTTGGGACTGCCACATACAGGCACTCAATCTATTCCATTTTACTGGAGGGCCACCTACCTGCTCCTCTGGTTTGAAGAATTTTTGGGACTGCCACATACAGGCACTCAATCTATTCCATTTTACTGGAGGGCCACCTACCTGCTCCTCTGGTTTGAAACATTTTTGGGACTGCCACATACAGGCACTCAATCTATTCCATTTTACTGGAGGGCCACCTACCTTCTCCTCTGGTTTGAAAAATGTTTGGGACTGCCACATACAGGCACTATCCAAATTAAATTGTCTCCATAGCAGCCTCCACACGTTGTCTCCATTGCTACCTCCAAAAGTCGTCCATATAGCTGCCTCCATACATCGTCCCTTTATCAAACGAGGTGTGTCAGGCAGAAATTTGGGTTGTTTTCATGGATTCCACATCAAAGTTGTTAACTTTGTCGCCACCCTGCTGTGTTATCCACAAAATATACTGGCAAACTTTTACCATTTAGGGATATTATTTCAGCGCTTCTTGCGCATCTGTTTACATTCCCCTCACCCGGCATATCCTAAACTTATAAGAACGCTACTACACTTGATCTTATACAAAAGGTTCTTAGAAGTGCTGTTTGGGGAGTAGCCTAGAGACAGGGGCTTGGATTGGCGAAAGCTCGCCTGGCAGCGGAGCGCCAGCTCCATGCGCATCATGCGCTTCTTGCGCATCTGTTTACATTCCCCTCACCCGCCATATCCCAAACTTATAAGAACGCTACTACACTTAACTTGGTGCAGGCTGGGACCGAGTCTGACCCTGGGGCTGCTCATATACTGGCGACGCAGAGAATTGCGGGGCCTACCTCGGTCCAGGTCTCAAAGGCCTACTATACCTCCTCCCACCCCTCCTCCACCTCCTCCTCCTCCGAATTACCATCCGTGGGCATGGCGCCATCAGTCGGTAGCTCTAGGCACAGCAGCAGTGCCGTCGCTAAGCGACAGCAGGCGGTGCTGAAACTGCTGAGCCTAGGCGATAAAAGGCACACCGCCCAAGAGCTATTACAGGGCATTCCACATCAAAGTTGTTAACTTTGTCGCCACCCTGCTGTGTAATCCACAAAATATACTGGCAAACTTTTACCATTTAGGGATATTATTTCAGCGCTTCTTGCGCATCTGTTTACATTCCCCTCACCCGGCATATCCTAAACTTATAAGAACGCTACTACACTTGATCTTATACAAAAGGTTCTTAGAAGTGCTGTTTGGGGAGTAGCCTAGAAACAGGGGCTTGGATTGGCGAAAGCTCGCCTGGCTGCAGAGCGCCAGCTCCATCACAAGATCCAACTAACATAGTTGCAGCACCTTTAATCTACTACTAGTTCACTGCCTCCATAATAATAATAATCTTTATTTATATAGCGTCATCATATTCTGCAGCGCTTTACAAATCATAGGAAACAAATACAAATGTAATGTAACAGAGCACAACATTTGTATGGAACAACAGGAGTGAGGTCCCTGCTCGCCAGAGCTTACGGTTTATGAAGATGATGGGGTAACACGAGGTAAAAGAATATTTAATGGTCAAGCCATTCTTCTTAGGGAATAGAAAAAAATATAATAAATGGAATTGCTGTCGCTTGAAACACTCAGCCGTCATCTTATATACCAGGTCCAGGGTGAATGGGACTGCAGAGAAGTCTGGTGCCTGTTGGTTGCTGGATAACAGATGGGAGGACGACACAGGACGGGTTAGTAGAAGAGTTAAAACTTCATGCAGTTAATGAGTGTTATAGGCTTGCCTAAAGAAATGGGTTTTAAGAGCACGTTTGAAACTTTGGAGGTTAGGTATTAGTCTGATAGTCCGGGGCAGAGCATTCCATAGAATTGGTGCAGCTCTAGAGAAGTCTTGGAGACGCGAGTGGGAGGTCCGCACTAGGGTAGAGGTTAATCTAAGATCACTGGCGGATCTAAGAGCACGGGTTGGGCGATAGACTGAGATAAGAGAGGAGAGGTAGGGGGGTGCAGCATTATACAGAGCTTTATGGATGAGGGTTATTATTATTTTAAACTATTCGAAAGGAGACTGGCAGCAAGTGCAGCGACTGGCATGAACTGTAAGCATACATGGTCCCCTTATCAAACGAGCTGTGTCAGGCAGAATTTGGGGTTGTTTTCATGGCTTCCATGTTAACTTTGTCGCCACCCTGCTGTGTAATCCACAAAATATACTGGCAAACTTTTATCATGTAGCGATATTATTTGAGCGCTTCTTGCTCACCTCCTTTGGTTCCTCTCTGCCACCCATTGGTTTGAAGCCTGAGTCCATTTAGGGTATGTCGCCATGCCACTCTCTAGCCTGCCGCTGCTGCCGCTGCCTCTGCATGCCGTCCCCTATAGTGTCAGGGTCAATTATTGGATGTTTTAGATGCTATCTAGCTTCATTCTGTCACTCTGTCATGGCCATGCTGTTGCCCATAATTTTGGCATAATGGTGCGATTAGGCAGCCTCAGAGGCATCCATGCATGCTGCCCCTGCTGTTTCCTGTCCATTTCCGTGGTGTTTCCATCCTTTTCTGAGGTTCCCAGGTGTTTGGCCAAGCTTCCCTGTGCAGAGCCTTGGTCCCCTTGAAAAATGCTCGAGTCTCCCATTGACTTCAATGGGGTTCGTTATTCGAGACGAGCACTCGAGCATCGGGAAAAGTTCGTCTCGAATAACGAGTACCCGAGCATTTTAGTGTTCGCTCATCTCTACTGTAGGCCAAATATTTGGCGAAAATTTTTTTTCTGTAATAATGTTCAACACTTACCATATTAAAGCCATCCTGTTATCACACCAACCCCCCCAGCCCACAAACAGCACCGTCTTCTGTTATATGTACATCCCCTTAATGTTGTTTTAACTGATTTATAGTTTGCAGTATGGATGAAAAATTATCTTTTATTCTTTTGTAGGCTGCAGTCCAGCAGTCAGGTAACCCTGCTCCTTCAGTCAGTTTGTCCGGTCCATTCCATCTTCTGGCATCCCAAGCCTGCCTCCTTATTGCAACTTCATTCTCCGGCTATCTGGAGATCCAGAAAGCAGGGCTGGGTAGTGCAAACTGACTGAACGAGGCAAAGTTGTCTGACTGCAGGAGGCGAAGTTGTACATATTACAGAAGAAGGTACTGATGGTGGGCTTGGTGGGGGGTAGTCTTGTTACAGGTTCCCTATAACAGTTTTTTTTATTTCTTTGCATCACAAATATTAGCCTACCATCTTCAAGTACTCCAGGATCAGCACTTGTGAGAAAATGTAAATTTTCCTTCATCAGTTTTTCCTATCTATTTCAATATTTTTATATCCAGAGACTACCATGGTTTCTTCAATGTGATAATACAAGATGCCACCATTAGGAATGTTTCATACATGCACAACTCACCAATGATAGCTTTCCTCACAGCTTCTGATATTCTTGAGGTTCTTCACTGCTGCTCCTATGCACATATTTAGCTGACAGTAAGCTTTGCTATATATCGGGCACATAAGAATATATATTCAATCCCCAGCATAGTGATCATTGCATAGCATGGCATGGCTGTGATTACAGACTGATCACAAAATAATGTGAAACAAGTCTATCAGGTAAAAAACTTGGCTAGCAATTTATAATTTTTTGCCCCCCCTCCCTCCCAAAAAATCTAACAATATTATACAAAATATTGCTCTGTAGGTTATAAAACTGATTTATCACTTTGAGAGCCAGACCTAGAAAATGTACTCTTTCAGACACACATTAAGGAACAAACATATTTCTGCCATTTTGTGCAGAGATATTTATCCCTTTATAAATTGGAGGAACAATAATAATACAGGGATAGACTGAGTGACAGATTGCATGGGGAGAGTGTCAAATCTGGTTGTCAATTCCTGTACTGGCCATGGTTGCTAAGAGTTTTCTAATTCTAGTGTCAAAAATGTCATTCCATATTCCTACATGGCTGCAGCGCTATCCAGATCATTGCAATTTGCTTTATATATTTAGATAGATTTAACATGGAAACATTACTTCACTTAGTTATTTTTCCATAAAAGTTCATGTAGAGCAGAAGGGGTTAAACTTCTCCTGACATTTACTTATGTCAAAAGGCAGCAAATCAGTGGAGATCTCGCAGCCTCCTAGGAGAGGAGAGTTCACTGACAGACAGTGAGAGAATCTGAACTTAAATGGGAATCAAAAAGCGTAAGGCCCAGAGGAGTCTGACAGTTTGCAGCTGCTACCTGGGTCTGCTTAACGAAGACAAGGCCCGCTCGCATGAATAGTTAAATTAGCATGTGTATGCTCTCCCCTCATTATCACACATCTAACCCACCTTGATACGCAGGAAAATCTCCTTGTGATGTGACAGCCCAGCCACTGTCAGAGAGAAGCTGTTACAGGAACCTTACTCTGTGGTAACGGGTTCTGAACTTCTCATTTTTTAAGCACAGTGATACATTTTGACAGCATAAAAGAAGAGGAGAATTAGCATTTAGGGTTGATCCCAAACAAAGACCAGGCAATATCTTCTCCTGATGTGTTGTCAGGAGTTTCCTCACTATTTATCATCTGTAGAAATTGCTGGTCAAGTACATTACATTGCATAGGTTTATCAGCAGTATATTCAATACACTCAAATAAATTGCAATGAAGATACATGAACTCATATTGTGGTTTCATATTTGTCTATTAATTAACTTTGTTATGTTTGGATGGATGGTTATGTTTTTCAATGCTATAAGATATGAACATCTTAAAGGATTGAGTTTAAACTAAACAGACAGAATAATGATGAAAAGACAAGTCAACCTCCAGAAAAATGGGGGAAATTAGAATAAATTGGATCTAAATTTATTAGTTGCAGCCCAATGCAACAGGAAGTGTTCACAATTTCTTGCGATGTACAGAAATGTTAACTTTTCGAAGATAATGTTTTATTTTACACATTGCCCCTTTTCCACTTTTATAAGGCCCAGGATGGCATTCTACTCCACCTGCTATTTGTCAATACCTGCCTTTAAAACTTTTTAACTTAGCTAGTAAGGATCACTTCATTTTTGGAGAGGCAATAGGTTGGCCCCATCACACTGTCAAGGTATTCATGAGTTATAGTGACATCAGTTACAGACAGGGTTATGTACAAGATAGGTTCCATAGGTTTGTTCTTAAGTTGACTTTGTATGCAAGTCGAAACTGTATATTTTAGAATTGTAGATACAGAAAAAACGAAATCTTTGGGCCCAGGGACAATTGGAGTTTCAAATTTTTTTGCTGGTATTGGACCAAGGATTATCAGTAAAGCTTCATTACAGACAGTAAGTAGGGGACTGCCTGTACCTGGTTGCAATAAAAAAAATAGATGCATATAATTATTTTGCTTTTAATCATTATTATGTCTTTCTTTAACATTAAATTTAGGTGATATCCATTTTGTAAACATTTTCTTGAAAACTTTTAATGCAAAATTTAATGCAAAATCGGTTTTCAATAAATAAAATGTTGGTTTTATTATGTTAAGCAATGAGTTTCTGTAATGATAAGGGCAAGTATTGCCATCTAGGGTAGTAGATGCTTATGTTAGATGCACATGATAGCTCCATCTAATACAATCTTTCTTAGCGGTATGAAAATGCTCATGAACACTTGTATAAATCTAAGACCTCATTAGTATAATGCAAGAACAATTTCCCTGTGAGTTGGTTTGTAGCAGTCGCCAAAATTGCTTTGCCTAGATTCCATATATGATTATCATTAGAATGCAATATTTAACATTACAGAGTCTAAGACTATGTCTAGGGAAATTTAAAGGAACAATCAGTTTTCTGAAAATTAGTATTATTGTATAATGAAAAGCTTTTAAGATCTCTACTTACAGTCGTTGGTCACACAGTTAATGGTTTGGTACTGATATAGTACAGTTATCAGATAGGCCCTCACTCCTATTGTTCCATATGACTGTTTGTACTCTGTAATGTAATATTATATTTGTATATGTCCCCTATGATTTGTAAAGTTTTTCACGGAATATGATGGCGCTATATAAATAATGATTATTATTTTTATTATTGTAACAAGTTAATGCTCCCAAAGTAAAAGAGAGAGAGAGAAATGCTCAAAAACAGCTTACGCTATTTATCTATCTATCCCAAATCATGAATAAAACCATTATCCTAAAGACAAAGAATATATCTTCAATAAACCCTGAACTTGTGATATCCAAAAATAGGTAGCTCCAATTACTACGACAACTTCAAAATACATTTCTCGGCTGCAAACCCTACAGATATTCAAATTAACATCCAGGCTTAATGGCTGCATACATCCAAATATTCTCCGACTTTATGTTAATATTCATCAACAACAAAAACGGGTCTAACTAGAAACATATTAGCTATCTTTAGGATGCATAGATCCTAGACTGGGCTCCTTTCGACTTTATGCTGCTTGAGGGAGATACCAAATAATTTTGACTCCTCCATATGTTGTTTTTGAAAATATATATAGATAAAGGCTAGTTAATGATGCAAAGAATAAGAGATTGTGACACATATAGACATGCTGACTACATATACACTGAACAAATACAGAATACTTATTAATGGCAAGTATTTTTCAAAAGGAGCAGTATCTTTGAAGCCTATTGCCTAAGGCAATTATTTTTTCAAGTAGGCACAGTCCTGGTGTGTTTTAAGGGGGTTTTCATGTCTATTAGTCCTTTATGAGACTTCTCAGTAAAGTCCTCTATCACATCTTTATGCCTTTGCTGAAATACTCTTTGAGCAAGGACAAGTGTGAATACTCTTCAAATCTATCTCTTATCTCACGTTCAATTCTATACCTAGAGCTGGTCATATACTTCACATGGCTATTGGCCAAATGCTTATTTGGATGACAATTTTGGCTGACAAAAATCCCCCTATAAATGCTCAACTCTGCCAAAAAGCTATATTTTCTGCATGAAGCAATGGGACAAGCTGCTTATCTTCCCCTATAAACAAAATAAGTGATAATGTTAAATTCTAATACTCCAATCTTTCTTTTCCCCAAAATCTACCTTTGGAGCATCTAATGGCCTGCATAGAATGAGTGCTCTGTTTCTGTTGAACTTGACAGGTATAGCCAACATGTATCAAAGACAAACACTCAGTTCAAGATCAAAGACAGAGCCAATGCTATAAAGTTTTTTTTAAACATCAACATGCCCCATTTTGTCTAATCATGGACATCATGGACTAAATATGC
The DNA here is from genome assembly GCF_040894005.1 of Engystomops pustulosus. NCBI lineage: Eukaryota > Metazoa > Chordata > Amphibia > Anura > Leptodactylidae > Engystomops > Engystomops pustulosus. The sequence goes on from NC_092417.1 coordinate 114,847,693, forward strand.
TCTCTTTAGTGGCCGACACCCACAACTGCAGATCTGAGCTCCTGTTCACTGCTGTTTTTGGGTCCATTACTTGTTTTTCTTCCTGTACAAGAATCAACTGATCAGTAGGGTCCTGATTGTCATGATGGCTTGCAATTTAGTACAAAATAACAAAGCAGTATGTGGTTCATCTTCAGAGTAGGTGTACACTACTATTGTTTTTCCATTTAGGAGCATAACAATTAATAGAATGTAGAGTGGACGAAACTCTCCAACAGAGACCAGCAGATGACAGTGTCTATAATGAGTCCGTTTGGCTTGAGTTTGTTTGCAGTATAGATTGATTTTTCCTAAGAAGCATGTCCTGCAATAAAAGATGCAGTAGTGTACAGTAATGGAGCTGTTTTGGAAAAAATAAACACATTTTAGAACACTTAAAATATATTCCAACATTGCTCCAATAATCTCTGATATTAGTTTGATCCAATATTCTCTCATACTAGCATTAAAAGAACATAAAAATAAGTATCTGCCCTATGAGATCAGCCATGTCCTCCTTCAATATAGTTGTCCTGTGTCTGGCTGGAGGAGAAGACTTGCTTTGGCCAGTCCCTTGAATGCTGTAGTTTGCAGTCAAAGATGGATCATAAGGATATAAAAACTTGAATTACAAATATTGGGGGAGATTTATCAAGGCTTGTACACCAGTCTTCACACGGCCAGAAATTGTGATTATTTCCTACTTTACAACATCTCAACCACAAGTGGGTATAAAGGGACATGAGCGGGCCATACCGGGCGTTGGAGTGGGTGGGCACAGGGCATTCCTGCCGAACATTTGCGCACTAGCTATAGCCTGCACCCATTCAAGCAGAGGCAATGGCACGGAATTGCCCAGCAGTGCAGCTGACACCCGGCACCAGCCTCCTCATAAATCTGGTGGGGTGGTGGGTTGCTTACATAAAACGCTGGTGCACCTAGCACCGGTGTGTGATAAAAAACCCCCACTGAATTTAAGATCATCTCTATTTTCATACATAGCTTATTTGACTGATTATTAAATATATATTATTTTATAGATAAGATTATTTTAAAATCTTAACATCTGTCCATTAACAGATGCTCACAGACTGATCCAATTGACATTTCATCATCATACATAATGATAGCATATCATTGAGAGTTTTGGTTTGATGCTTTTCCTCCTTACTAATGATATAACAAAATATCTACAAAAGTTTTGTTTTTCTAGCAGTAAAACATGGAAAATTAATGTGTGTTTAGTCCAGTTACATGATAAGTAATTGTTCTCTGACATCATGTGCTCTTTTATAAGCTATGATTTACATTGTATTATAATAATGAGATCACACTGCAATTTCCATTAAAACAAATTAAAATGTTAGAAATGATAACTGTGAATCTTTTAAAATAGATTTCCCATATGTATTTCGGCTACAAACCTCGTTCTGCCATATGGGCATCAGCGGGGCGTCTCAATACCTGGGTGGTTTAATTAAGATCCACTAGCCTACTAGAAGACGATTTTAAATTCTTTCTCCTATTGACAATAAGGAGCTTTTTCATAAGTCACTGGGGACGTGCGCAAGTACGGGGTAATTATTTGAGATAACATACAGCTCAGAGACCTGGGCTGGGTGTGAGGAGAGATGCATATGAAAAGAGGGCAAATAGATAGAAAAAGTCTATCACAAAAAGGTCAACATCTCCCATTATTTTGCATGCTGGCGATGGTCCATAAAGCTTCTCACAATGAATGACAATTGTTTTGTTCCTTTGACTTACAGAAATATCTCATTTTGCATTGGTAAGCTGATGCTATGACATTCTCATTTGAATAATCTATTATGTTACAATACTACAGTGAGGATTTTTAAAATATCATTGAAATAAAATGTCTCATATTAAAAGTATATGGTTTATAATATTCTAGGGATGATATATGTTACAAATGTATTTTTTGTATTGGTGTTGTTCTGTAAATCTAAGCATGTGAAAATGAATACTAAAAATACATGTTCATTTAATTTTATACATTCATGTCTGTTAGATTCTCCTTATGTTTCCATCTTTGATTTTTTAAAATAGATAGATATTTTGCAAACGTTAAGTTTAGTTGGAGAAATCTACCATCCCAAACAGTAGTACTACAAAATTCCTACTGATTTAAATATGTTCTATTAAGCTAAACCAATGTGTTTCCATAGTAACAGACAACAAACAAATCACATGTAGTCTGGTTTGTCATAATTCCATCCTGCCCCACCCACCCTCTTTAACCTACCTTTGGTAGGTTAGCAAGAAGATAAAAAGTGTATGACTGGATGTCCACTAATGTATTTCTCCATTTTGAAGGTAGAATGCTTTGCTCCTCCAGGGACATACTGAACTTTAAAGGGTTATTCTCATTTTGACAAATTAATGTTATTGTTTGCTTGATGAACAATATAAATATTCTCAGTATACTTTCTGTATCAATTCACGGTCTTCTTGATCTCTGTTTGCTGTCATTCTATAGGAAGCTTTATTGTTTATTTCCAAAAACCTGACCATGGTTGGAGAGGTGCACAGCTTGTTAGTATTTGAGAGTAATCAGAACTGTGTTTTATAATGACCTCTGTGACCATGGTCAGATTTCTGTCCACTGGAAAGAAACAATGAAGCTTTCTATAGCATCCATGGCTAGAAGACTCCACATGCCAAGATGGTGGCCTTAATTGGCTCTCTCCATAAGGAGAACTCTTACTCCGGACCCTAGTCACAAGCCTCTCACCCAGTCAAACCAGTTCCCTACCCTGTACTGAGGAGACCCAATCAGGTCAAAACAGTGCTGTCTGCAGTTGGGAGTCTGTTCCCTCTGGAATAGATATACTGGTTTGAGTCACAAGCCTCTCACCCAGCCTCTTCCCTACGCTGTACTGAGGAGACCTAATCAGGTTGAAACTGGTTTGATTTTAATCCCACATCATGTCGTAAGGCCTATTGTAGGTCATGCTTGATGTTAAGGGAGCTCTTTTAGGTATCTAAAAGAGGTGTGGTTTTCCTTACCCCATCTTGGAAAACTTTGCATATTTTCCCAGAATCCTCCTATTAAGGCATCCATGGCTAAAAGATTATTAAAAGAAAAGAATTAATACAGAAAGTGTATTGGAAAACTGTAAAACTTTTTATTATACAAACAATAACATTTATATGCATTAACAATGCCTCGCATTAGACATTTTCAATAAATGAGGCCCATATTATGCTGTTTAGTTGTCTCGAAGCAATTTCACTAGTGTTCAGTAATGTTCAGTAAGACGATATTCGTGGAAGTTTATGCTACCAAAAGTCTTCTAGGGCTTAAATGCAGCATATTTGCTTATAATTTTTCCAGGGAATGTACAACAAATTTCTACAAAGTATTCACACTGTGATCATGCTTTGCTTCTAATGAGCAAAGGGTTCTTGGTTTATATATATTGAGAATCACTAGTCCAGTGATTAGAATGGGCAAGTGCAGGATTATTTTGTTCTAAGGCGCTGAAGGAGAAAATAGTGATAAAAGTTTTCACTTAGCCATAAGATAGGTTTGCTAGTTCAGTAGGGCTCAGATTGCTGGGAGCCAACCAATCACCATAATAGAGGTCACAAGCCCTGTATATGTACTTTTAAATTCTATAGGATTAAGTGAGATAGCAATTCACCCATCCTATGGAATTGGATTAGAAAACAGTAGGCATTTTAAAGCAGCACTCCATTCCAGTGGTGGACATGATACATCTGTTTTGTCAGACCACTATTGTAGCCAGACCCCATAAACTATAGCAGTTACAAATGTTAACTTGTTATTTCTTATAATATTCATGTAACCTCAGCATTCATGGACTAGATTGGGTTAAAGGGGTTGTCTACTTTTGGTAAATAATTGATATTGTTTGTGTAATGAAAAGTTACAAAATTCTTCATGGTTTTCTAGATCTCTGCTTATTGTCATTCAACAGGAAGCTTCATTGTTTACTTCCTGCGGATAAACACTGGTCTATAGTCATGTGATGTTGTACAGGTGCACATATCACAGAGAGTAATGAGAGCTGTGGGGCATCACTTGACCATTGACAGATTTCTGACCACTGAGAGTAAACAGAGAAACTTTCTATAGGAGAACAGCAAGAAGCAATCTAGACAACTATGAAGAATTGATGCAGAAAGTATATTACAATATTGCATTGCTTTTCATAACACAAACAATATCAAGTATTTGCTGAAAGTGGACAACCCTTTTAAGATTAGAACCCCTTGGGGTTGATTAAATATACAAGTACATTATTTTATTTTAAAAATTAAGATAGTAAAAAAATACATGAGATGCTATCAGGTTAAAGCATTATCAGTTGTTAACCAGAAATCAGTGATTGGGCAACTTACTTTAGAGGTCTCTGGACACAGGTGACAACCTGAACCCTTGAATCTAATTGTCCTCAAAGGCCTCCTGTATGTGGAAAAATGTTAATGTAGGGTAAAGAGCACAGAGGCAGCAGGTGGCTGCTGGCAGGCACAGATTCTCCAAGTATATGCTGCGAAGGGTTCTCTTATGAGCAGCTGGGTAAATTAACAATGTAAATGGAGTATTTTTCATTAACAGCTAAAAAGCTCTTGGATCATTTTTACCCCTTTTATTCTTATATGCAACACCTTAAAATTCAGCATTAACAACAATAATGAAAGAGGCTGGAGTAAGTTTACTTACCATACTAGAGAACTTGTTTAAATACAATCCCCAGTACTCTGTCCTTAGCACATTTGCTGTATATGCTAAATAAGAATAGACAGGAGCAGCTGGCGACATTCTCAGGAGAAACATAGCGTTCCTCAATTTTAGTATAAAGAATATGCACATCATCGGGTAGTATAATACTATAAAGGGACTTTCCAGCATAATAATATTGATGACCTCTCTGATAGAAGTGTAACTTAGATTTTTCAATGAACCAAATTGTAATATCTTATTCCCCCTTTTTCATGAAAACAATTAGCAGCAAATACAATGAGATACCAACATGTTTTCCACTGAACGCCTCAGTCTGTACATGCAGGATCTATATGGGGAATAGCCTGGCAGGTTTCATCACATGGGGGAGAATGGAATAAACAGTAGAAATCAAAAGGGAAATAGGTACACAAAGTTGATAGTCTGTGCTATGCTTCCCTGCTGTGAAGATAGTATCTCTGGCACTATAGAGAAGATGAGAGGCCTTCTACCTCACTATTCTTCTATACTCACACATCGGCAGACTCCCGATAACTATACTGAGGGAGATTTTCAGAGAATGCTGAGCTTTCACCTCCTTCTGGAGTAAGTAGGGAGCAGCAGCCTTCTCTCCAGTAGTTGGAGTCTGTATAATTTCTGATTTACACAATCTACGCACAGAACTGGACAGCTGGAGACTACTTTCTCAGTTGTATCAGCTTTTATCTGGTTTTGATTACATATCTTACAGATCAATCTAACAACTGTATATACTCAAGTATAAGTCGACCTGAATATAAGCAGAGAACCCTAGTTTTACCACAAATAATTTTACCACAAACTGGTTAACCCCTTAACGCTCTGCGCCGTAGCTCTACGGCGCAGAGGTATAAGGGATGTATGAAGAGGGCTCACGGGCTGAGTCCTCTTCATACAGAGGTGGGGGTTTTTGCATTTTGCACAAAACCCCCACCGCTAATAACCGCGGTCGGTGCCTGCACCGATCGCGGCTATTAACCCCCTAAACGCCGCCGGCAAAGTCGCCGGCGGCGTTTAATAGACGGCGGCGCGCGGGCGCCGCCATCTTTTTTTTCGATCGCCACGCCCCCGAACGTCATCGGGGGGGCGGCGATCGGTTGCCATGGTAGCCTCGTGTCTTCTTTTGACACGAGGCTATCTGGCAGCTGCATATTCGTTACAATGAGCCAGTGGCTCATTGTAATGAATGTGCTGCAAAAATGCCATATATTGCAATACTGTAGTATTGCAGTATATGGTAGCAGCGATCTGACCATCTAGGGTTAATGTACCCTAGATGGTCTAAAAGATAGTGAAAAAAAAAAGAAAAAAAAAAGTTTAAAAAATAAAAAAAATTAATAAAATATTAAAAGTTCAAATCACCCCCCTTTCCCTAGAACGGATATAAAACATAACAAACAGTAAAAAATCACAAACATATTAGGTATCGCCGCGTCCCAAAATGCCCGATCTATCAAAATATAAAAACGGTTACGGGCGGCGGTGACCTCCGAGGCGGGAAATGGCGCCCAAATGTCCGAAATGCGACTTTTACACCTTTTTACATAACATAAAAAATGAAATAAAAAATGATCAAAATGTCGCACAGACCTCAAAATGGTAGCAATGAAAACGTCGCCTCATTTCGCAAAAAATGACCCCTCACACATCTCCGTGCGCCAAAGTATGAAAAAGTTATTAGCATCAGAAGATGGCAAAAAAATTTTTTTCTTTTTTGTACACATTCGTTTAATTTTTGAAAATGTATTAAAACACAATAAAACCTATATAAATTTGGTATCACCGCGATCGCACCGAACCAAAGAATAAAGTAGGCGTGTTATTTGGAGCGAAGAGTGAAAGTCGTAAAAACTGAGCCCACAAGAACGTGACGCACGTGCGGGTTTTTTTCAATTTTTCCACATTTGGAATTTTTTTTCAGCACGGCATGTTAAAATAAATAACATTACGGGAAAGTAAAATTCGTTACGCACAAAATAAGCCCTCACACAGGTCTGTACACGGAAAAATGAAAAAGTTATGGATTTTTGAAGTTGGAGAGCGAGAAATGAGGCGAAAAACCCTCCGTCCTTAAGGGGTTAAGGTACCCTTGAGGCTATGAGGCTATGTTAGGAGTAGATTAACCAGTGACATGTATGTGTGCATAATGTCACATAATGTATAAATGCATTATGAAACATTAAAATATCTTTACTCTGTGTTGTGCAATTCCTTTGTTATTGCTCCTGGAAATCCATGGGGGCTACAGTATGGCGCATCCCACCAAGCTCTCTACACACTACAGGCGGTCCCCTACTTAAGGACACCTGACTTACAGACGACCCATAGTTACAGACAGACCCCTCTGACCTCTGGTGAAGCTTTCTGAATGCTTTACTATAGTCCCAGATTGCAATAATCAGGTGTAAGGTGTCTTTAATAAAGCTTTATTGATAATCCTTGGTCCCATTACAGCAGCAAATGTTTAAACTCCAATTGTCACTGGGGCCAAAATTTTTTTTGTCTGGATCTACAATTATAAAATATACAGTTTCGACTTACATACAAATTCAACTTAAGAACAAACCTCCGGACCCTATCTTGTACGTAACCCGGGGATTGCCTGTACTGACAAAGTGAATAGTAATGCCAATGGCAATACCAACAGTTCTAGGAGGAACAAATGAGAGGTAACAAAGTGCAGTTTTTATAACTCTCTGGAACTATGAGTGGGAGTCATGTTATTTCTCTCAAAAGAGCTGACACTATAGCTTTGCTACATTACATTGGATATTCAGAATACATATCATTATGTATGAATGATGGGGACATTTTTAGTAAACAATACTTTTTATCTGAAAATGAACATCTACTACATTCTATCAAGACACTTACGGTGATAACAACTATATTGCATAGGGAAAGTCTCATTGCAATGTTGGTAGTTGTAAATCAAAGCGCCAGGTTGTGTTGCCGTAGCCGAAACAAAGGATGGAAGAACACAATAAAGGTTATATGCCACATCCCAGCCAGTCACTTACAGCTATTAATTGGGGAGGATATGACTCCAGCAGAGAAAACTATTAAAGGTTTACAGAGAGCAGCAGCACTTCTTATAAATAGAGCTGAGCCCCTGTCACCCAGGCCAAACTTCCTAATGAAAACATCTCCAGACAGCTCAAATGAAGGGTTACGCATGTAGCTGGGATAGGATGTATCTCCGGCTTCTGATCTGTTATCATTGGCTTATAAAAGAGGAAACCAGAAGCTAAAAGGTAAAGCCTAATGGTGCTAGAATATACAACCGCAATACACAAAACACTATCTGTTACAATGTGGGAACAGAGAGAAGCAGAGAAATTGACTGAAGTTCAAACCTCTATTTAAAGGGATGTCTAAATATTGGTTATGTCTAGTAAATAACTTGTCCTGAGTATTGTGTGACTTCTCTTATTCATTTTGGAAAAATAGAAATAGAGTTTTCAACTCAGTGCTGTAGCCTTGTATGTAAAATATCACTACAGAGACTGGAATGTTCAACAAGAAATGCCAGGATGAGGGAATGAGAATGTACAGATCTTTTCTAATTATGACTAATTATAACCTGTGATATAACCCATTATTGCTACATGCTGGCTCTGTGGTAGTGCAAAGGGAGACATGTTACACATATGGTGGCAGTGGGATGGGATACTCTCAGGCACTCTGAATCCAGTGACTGTGGGCCTCGGCCACTCTGAATCCAGTGATTGTGTGTCTCTGGCACTCTCATTCCAGTGTCTGTCTCTCTCGGGCACTCTCATTCCAGTGACTGTTGGTCTCAGGCACTCTCATTCCAGTAACTGTCGGTCTTGAGCACTCTCATTCCAGCGACTGTCTGTTTCCGGGACTCTCATTTTTAGTGACTGTCTGCCTTGGACACTCTGAATCCAGTGACTGTGTGTCTCGGGCACTCTGAATCCAGTGACTGTCTGTCTTGGGCACTGTCATTCCAGTGACTGTCTGTCTCAGGTACTCTCATTCCAGTGACTGTGTGTCTCGGGCACTCTCATTCCAGTGACTTTCTGTCTCAGGCACTCTCATTCCAGTGACTTTCTGTCTCAGGCACTGTCATTCCTGTGACTGTCGGTCTCGAGCACTCTCATTCCAGTAACTGTCGGTCTCGAGCACTCTCATTCAAGTGTCTGTCTCTGACTTGGTTTCCATGGGCAACTGGAACAGTTTTACCTCAGACACTTCTAATAAATATCCCCCTATGTCTCTATCCCTATCCATCTTACCTCACACATAAGCATCCTATACTCATTGCCTATAGTAACCAATCACAGCTCAGAGCTCATATAAATGACCTGTGGCAGAGCAACAACCAATCACGGCTCAGCTTCCATCTGCCACAGCAGCAGCAGACAATGGCTTCTGTATATGGTGGTTAATAAGCAAATTTTTGGAAGTGCAGAGTGAAAATTTTAGGTCAAAACTAGAGATGAGCGAGCACTAAAATGCTCGGGTGCTCGTTACTCGAGCCGAACATTTCCAGATGTTCGAGTGCTCGTTTCGAGTAACGAGCCCCATTGAAGTCAATGGGAGACTCGAGCATTTTTCAAAGGGACCATGGTTCGGGAATAAAATGTGTTATTTAATTGAAAAATAATGTCTTCTGATAAGTTAGCAGATGTATGCAAACATCTGCAATCTATTCTTCACTGTTCCGCGCGTATATTATCTCCCGACAAGTTAACAGATGTGAAGAACAGTGAAGAATAGAATAAAAACAGTGAACACAGGATCATTTAAGTGAAAAACACAGTGAAGAATAGATTGCAGATGTTCTGCACATCTGCTTACTTGTCGGGAGATACGCTGTCCCGGGATCCGCTGCTCTCCGTGCCCCGCTGCTCTCCGTGCCCCGCTGCTCTCCGTGCCCCGCTGCTCTCCGTGCCCCGATGTCTCCGTGCCCCGATGTCTCTGTGCCCCATGTCTCCGTGCCCCATGTCTCCGTGCCCCATGTCTCCGTGCTGCCGCTGCCGCTGCTCTCCGTGCTGCCGCTGCTCTCCGTGCCCCGATGTCTCCGTGCCCCGATGTCTCCGTGCCCCGATGTCTCTGTGCCCCATGTCTCCGTGCCCCATGTCTCCGTGCCCCATGTCTCCGTGCTGCCGCTGCCGCTGCTCTCCGTGCTGCCGCTGCTCTCCGTGCCCCGATGTCTCCGTGCCCCGATGTCTCCGTGCCCCATGTCTCCGTGCCCCATGTCTCCGTGCCCCGATGTCTCTGTGCCCCATGTCTCCGTGCCCCATGTCTCCGTGCCCCATGTCTCCGTGCTGCCGCTGCCGCTGCTCTCCGTGCTGCCGCTGCTCTCCGTGCCCCGATGTCTCCGTGCCCCGATGTCTCTGTGCCCCATGTCTCCGTGCCCCATGTCTCCGTGCCCCATGTCTCCGTGCTGCCGCTGCCGCTGCTCTCCGTGCTGCCGCTGCCCCATGTCTCCGTGCTGCCGCTGCCCCGGTGTCTCCTAGCTGCTCCCCGGTGTCTCTGTGCTGCTCCCTGGTGTCTCCGTCCTGCTCACCGTGTTCTTCAATGTGTTCTTCACACATATATATTGTTCTTCACATACTATTTTGTTCGCACCGTTCCGCGCGTATCTTCCGACAAGTAAGCAGATGTGCCGAACATCTGTAATCTATTCTTCACTGTGTTCTTCACTGTGTTTTTCACTTAAATGATCCTGTGTTCACTGTGTTCACTGTTTTTATTCTATTCTTCATTGTTCTTCACTGTGTTTTTTTAATTAAATGCTCGATCTCGAGCAGGGGAACTACTCGTCCGAGCAACGAGCCGTCTCGAGTACCCTAATGCTCGACCGAGCATCAAGCTCGGACGAGCATGTTCGCTCATCTCTAGTCAAAACCTATTTTATGAAGTTCCCTGAGTCACAGAGAGCGGCTGTGCAAAATTTGGTGACTGTAAACGCAACGGTACAGATTCCTCAAGTGGACATACATACATAAACACACATACAATCACCTTTTTACATGAGATTATAATAATAATAATTCCTTTGTTTGTCCGAATCCGCCAGATCATCCGACAGCCCACTCCCCCCGCGCAATTTGTGTTGCATGAAAGCCAGCGCGATTGCGCAAAAATCCAATGGCGTTCGACACAATGTCCTTCTAAATCCCTGTCCTGGCAGCGCGATCCCCGAAATGTCAGAAAACCTGACGCAAATGCGGCCGGGGGACCCTTAGTAAATAAGCCCCATTGTGTTGTCTTGGCCCCAACTGAAGGGTAGTAATCAGGTTGAAGAACTGCTACAATATACTGGCATTAAAGAGCTGTTATTTGATGGTTCAGATCATGGTAGAACTGTAAGCTGGCTGGGTTTCCCAACAATGGTTCTGAGGGTTGCCCATTGGGGGTTTCATGTAGAAGTTGTTGTCATTCATGATTGATCTGTAAAGTTGTCATCTTGGACGACAAAACCATAAGTTAAAATAACACTTTGCTGAATGATCTCTGGTTTTATTTGTGCTCTGACCTCAACTTCCATTGATTAAATGGAGATCTATTGTTACGCATATACGATATTTTAACTGCAGAACTTGACAACATTCCACAAATCCAGCATGGCACCTTTGATGGGCATCTGTCACACTTTTTTGTGCACGGAAAAGGCCCTTTGGCAGGCAGATGTGCAAATTCGCTAGTAGATAACCTACAGGATGAAATAAGGAAAACATTGCATCCTTAGCAAACTTTTAAGGTAGCCCCCCTTAAAATCAACCATTATTTTAGGAAGCCTAATGACTTGGGGCAGGATAAAAGCCAAACCAGTATAACAGATTCAGCCAAAAAAACAGATTCCCAATTTTAGCCAGCTATGTTTCAATGTGGTTGCATCTCTTCAGTACAGTGTAGGGAACTGGTTTAGCTGAGGGCGGGAATTAAGAATTCTCGTTATGGAAACTATTAGGCATATGGAGACTTATGTGGAGAATATATTGATGGACTATCCTACCAATAGCCTGTTAACCCCTTAACGACATGTGACGTATAAGTATGTCACATGTCTGTTATAAGGATTATGGAGAAGGTTCACTGGCTGAGCACTTTCCATACAATCCGAAGGTTTGCTACCTTTTTGGTAACAGTATAACCATTTGCAGTATGCAGCAAAGATAACTTCAGTACATCCTGCAAAAAAATGGCATCTCACTCAGCTCCATAAACTGAAGTGTGAAAAGGTCATCAGCATCAGAAGACGGCAAAACAAATTTTTTAAGTGGTTTTACTTTTTTTTGTACAAAAACACAATAAAACCTAGACACCCATAAGAACACCCAGAAGTGCTCATCCACAAGAACACCCAACTTTACTTTAGCCCTAGGCTACAATGAACAGCTATAACAGTTAGCAAAGGTTTCTGCAATGAGGATTTATTGTTAATCCTGGTTCTTATGTCAATCCAACATTTTTACACAACATTTTTTGGTCACAGGGACCAAAAAATTTTTGTCTGGGGTTACAATGATGAAGTATAGAGTTCCAACTTCCAATACAAATTCAACTTAATAACAAACCTCCAGAACCTATATTGTATGTAACCTGGGGACTGCCTGTCTAAATTTGGTATCCCAGTGATTATACCAACCCAAGGAATAAAGGGGAGGGATAATTTGGAACGAAAAGTAAAATGTGTGATTACAAAGCACTCAAAAAATGGTGTAAATGCGTTTTTTCACCAATTCCATTTAAAACATGTTTTTCTACTTCCCAGTACACGGCTTGGAATTTTAAATACTGTCACAATGAAGTGCAATTTGTTTCACAGAAAACAAGCCATCACACATCTCTGTACATGGAAACATACAAAAGTTATAGATTTTTGAAGGGGTGAGTGAAAAATGGAAACACAAAATCAAAAAAGGGCCAAGTCTTTAAGGGGTTAATATTGTTATATTTGAAAATATCTTAAATGTTCTTCTCCACTGCTAAATTGAGTTACAATGGCATATTAGGATGTTTTCCCAAACAACAATATTTTACTAGTCGGTACTCCTGAGCTGTCAGATGCAAATCTTCATCCTACTAGTCCTTCTCTTTCCACCCACATAAAACAGGACTACAATCAAACATCAGGCCTATTGACTTAGTTGTCACTTGCATGAAATGTTCCCTTGAGGCCGTATTTCTTCACATCATGTGTTACTTAGACAGATGAAAATGCGGCCTGAAATAACGTGATCAGCAGATATGGGCCGATGAAGGTAGAAGATCTTTTAATTTACTAATGTATTGTGCACAATAAAAGCAGCGCCTTGAACACATCCCCAGATTAGATTACCGCGACGTAAACCCCACATTTGCCATCCACAGACAGATGTTTAAACTTGAAATATTTCATTACACATAGCAATATAACACTAGAGAGAAGACTTTGTTGAAATGATCTCAATGAGCATGTGAGATTTATATCCGAATTTCCATGAAAATGAGCAAAGTCTTGTTTCAGGCAGAACAGAGCAGGAGTTAATATGGAAGCAATTTTCAGGCTCAGCCTACGAAAACCTTGTAAACTGCATCTGTCATCAACTTTAAGAGACCAAGTAACAATTTTTACAACAAATTAGATAATTACAGCTCGGCAAACAAATGGCATTTTCTTCCCTAATTACTAACCAAACATTATTGCAATCTAAAGGTAATAAGGAAATAGCCACTTAGGCAAAATTCAAGTGTCAGCTCTCATTGCATCAAGCAGGGCAGGTCTATGACAAGGCGTTTTTGTACCATGGATCTTGTCTCTACACATGCTAACACTGTGTGTATACTGTATGTAAGGTCAGAACTGTAAGATGCAGCACTTGCAGTTTTAAGAAGCACTATAACTCTAAAAGATGTGTAGTGTACATGGTAAATAGGCAGAACATAGGGCCCTTGGAGGGGGATGGTCTTGTTTTTGTTGAATCCATTCCCTTTGCTATGTAGTTAGAGAAATTGAAAAAATAAACACTAGATGTGGACCATTCTTGCCACCTAAATGGTTCAAATGGGAGCTAATCCCAAGTGGATTTTGCTTCAAGAAGAACATAAGGTCGCTACATCTTGGAGTAGTCTCGATTAAGGTGACCACTGACTTAGGTCAGGGGATATCAAAGCAAGGCAGCATGGTCAGGCATTGTCAGTAAAGAATGCAAGGACAGGGTTTTTTTCCCTAGTGAAATTCCAGGCATTAGCAGATAGAAAACAGGCCAGGAGTCATAAAGCAAATAAATCAAAATACAACACCTTCAAAATACTGCATGCTTGGACCATTTTTACTTTCTGGCCATTTCCTGTGAGGGAGGCTGCCTTAAATAATTTTAAGCAGACTGTAGAACTTGGGGCAGGAATAGACCGCCACTGGGTTTTGCTGTCTGGTAGTCATCTCATGCGTGGGGCTGTAGAAACCACTGATGTGTGCATGAGAACATAGAAATAAATGGGGATAAGTGTTAGATGCAGAAACAGCAGCTAGCAAACGTCCTGATTTACCGCTCATGTGCAAGTGGCCTAATAGGGAACATGCTAATATCGCCCTGTAAAGTTACCGTAAGTGGTAAGTCTAATTTACTATGTATCACAGGGAATGTAGTCTACCTTTTCAAGTACAATCATAGAGTCAAAGTTTTGAGAATTACACAAATATTATATTTTCACATGATCTGTTGCCCTCTGGTTTTTATGTTTGTTTGTCAGATGTTTTTATCACATACAGAAATACAAGTGCAATCATATTATGAGTAACATAACAGCTTTTATTGACAGTTAGAATGAGTTACTGCAGCAAGTCAATATTTGCAGTGTGGACCCTTCTTCTTCAGGACCTCTGCAATTCTCCATGGCAGCTCTCAATCAACTTCTGGACCAAATCCTGACTGATAGCAGTCCATTCTTCCACAATCAATGCTTGCACACTTGTCACAATTTGTTGGTTTTTGTTTGTCCACCCGTCTCTTGATTATTGACCACAAGTTCTCAATGGGATTAAGATCTGGGGAGTTTCCAGGCCATGGACCCAAAATCTCTATGTTTTGTTCCCTGATTTTTTTAGTTCTCACCTTTGCTTTATGGCAAGGTGCTCCATCATGCTGGAAAAGGCATTGTTGATCACCAAACTGCTCTTGGACGGTTGGGAGAAGTTGCTCTTTGAGGACATTCTGGTACCATTCTTTATTCATGGATGTGTTTTTAGGCAAGACTGTGAGAGAGCCAATTCCCTTGGCTGAGAAGCAACCCCACACATGAATGGTTGCAGGATGCTTAACAGTGGTCATGAGACAAGACTGGGGGTATCGCTCACCTTGTCTTCTCCGAACATGCTGTTTTTCAGATGTTCCATACAATCGGAAAGGGAATTCATCAGAGAAAATGACTTTACCCCAGTAATCAGCAGTCCATTCCCTGTACCTTTTACAGAATATCAGTCTGTCCCTGATGTTTTTTCTGGAGAGAAGTGGCTTCGTTGCAGCCCTCTTTGAAACCAGCACTTGCTCCAAGAGTCTCCGCCTCACAGTGCATGCAGATACAGTCACACCTGTCTGCTGCCACTCATGAGCAAGCTCTGCACTGCTGGTAGCCCAATCCCGAAGCTGAAACACTTTTAAGAGACGGTCCTGGCTGGTCCTTCTTGCACGCCCTGGAGCCTTTTTGGCAACAATGGAACTTCTCTCCTTGAATTCCTTGAGGTGCAATCTTCCTAGCTCCGATACTCTCCCTGTTAGGCCAGTTTTGTGCAGTGCAATGATGACTGTACATGTTTCTTTAGAGATAACCATGGTTAACAGAATAGAACCAATGCCAAGCACCAGCCTCCTTTTAAAGTGTCCGGTGGTGTGATTCTTACTTAATCATGACAGATTGATCTCCAGCCCTGTCCTCATCAACACCCACACCTGTGTTAATGAAGCAATCACTGAAACGATGTTAGCCTCTCCTTTTAAGGCAGGCCTGCAATGAAGTTGAAATGTGGTTTTGGGGAAAAAAGTTCATTTTCTAGGCAAATATTGACTTTGCAATTAATTGCTCTTAAACTGATCACTCTTTACAACATTCTGGAGTATATGCAAATTGCCATTATAAAACCTGATGCAGTAGACTTTGTAAAACTTTTGGCCATGACTGTACATTTTCAAAAGGTAATGGGATGCCAAAAACTATGGCAAATAGGAGGAGTCCATATATATTTTTGGAACATTCTAACCTCATGATGGTATTCATAAAACCTGTGACTAATGCCTAAATATGCCCAACAAAACCCAACAAACTATTTACAACATGTATCCGTTAGGGGATAAATGCCTGATCCAGAGGGTCCAATTGCCAAGAGTGAAGGACCAAAACCCTCAGAAATGTGGAACTTTTAACATGGAAATGTGTTCCTTTTCTAATCAGAAAACATTTTAGATAACAGGTAAAGTATAATCCTTGTCACAAGAAAGACATAACAATAGTTGATTGTAGATCAAGGGTCCTCTTCATAGTACAGAGCTCCTGAATAATTCCACTATTCAGTAGCAGGTGCCAGGAAATTATGAAGCATCTGTTGTATCATAAAATAACATTTAGTTTGTATTATACATTATATGTCCATCCCTGAGGAATCCTACTGATTTATAGTGTCGCAATGCTTCACCTGCCATGCGCATAATACTAATGTGGCGTAATAAAAAGAACTGCATTATAAATATCAAGATGGACGGATGGTTTATTGGATAGATAGATACATAGATACATAGACTATAGACATTTAAACCATATATTTGTTCAAATTACACTTCATGGCAACTCTGTTTTGCAATTGAGGCAGTTCAGGATTTCAGGAGTTAATATACATCTACAGAATTAACCTTTTTTTGTAAGGAAATGCATCACAAGTTTTTCCTCTGTCTGATTAGAAAGGAGTAAAGAAGAATGGCTATGTGTCATGTCAACGTGTGGGAAACATGCAGGGGTGATACAGTTGTTGGCTCAATGGAAGAGAGGAGGTGAGAAGGTCCATGCTGTCTTTGTGACGTGGGTTCAAGCAGGTGCCAAGCTAAACACGAGCAACTACCATGGGAAAAAAACTAAAGCACACATCAGGAAATTGTCATTTTGAGCTCTATGAAAGCAGGTTGTAGTGTGAATTTTAAAGCAGTATATAATGGGACATCTGTCTGAATGAAAGCACCCATGGTGGAGATTCTGTAAATCTGGGAAAAGCAAAAAATTATGAATAAATCTTTATAAATATATAAATATTCATATAGCACCATAATATGCCAAAGCACTTTAGAGTTCATCGGGTACAAACAAAATAAGATTAAAGAACAATAAAATGGTCAAAACGAAAAAATAAAAAATAGGCTCCTGCTTGCAAGTGCTCACTGTCACGGGTGGTCCCGCGACCCATATCGCGGGTCGCGGGCTCACCCGTGCTTCCCTGCCCCCGCCAGCGCGCCGCCAGCGCTGCTTACCTTCTCCGGCTCCCGGCTCGCTCCCTGCCGCCGTGCGGTCACTTCTCAAAATTTAAAGGGCCAGTGCGCCATTAATTGCCGCTGGCCATTTTGGCAGAATCTATTTAAGCCTGCCTCTTCCTGCAAGCCCCTGCCGGATCTTCGTGCCTAGCGCCCTAGAGAAAGCTTTTCTGATGCCTTGTGCTCTTCTTGTGAATTCCCGTTGTGACCCTGGTTCCGTTTCTGACATCGCTCCTTTGCCGCCTGCCCTGACCTGTTGCTACGTCCCTGACTCCGAACCTGTGCTGCCTGTCTTGACCGCCTGCCTGTCCCCGACTACGAGATTGTCTGCTGTTTCTGTACCTCGACCTCGGCTGCCACTGCGGACAAGTCACGCCTGTGGAACGACCTGGTGGTACCACGCCGCAGCTTGTCTAACCCGCTTTGCGGCGGGCTCTGGTGAAAACCGGGTACCACTTAGACTCCGGTCCCAGGTAGTGGCTTGTGCCATCGTCCGCAGTGGTTCAGAGGATCCACAACCTCACGGACCCTGACAGTAAGATCCGGCCATGGATCCCGCCGAGGTTCCGCTTCCTACCCGTCCGACTCTGGCTTCCATCGTGGTCCAGCAATCCCGAGAGATCGCCGCTCAACGCGAGCAGCTGGAACAGGTGACCACCTTGCTGCAGCAGCTGCTAGCCACCCAGCAACAGCAACAGCTCTCTGAGCCTGGCCCCGTGGCTCCCGCAATCCCGGCTTGTCTTCCTGCCGTTGAACCCCGGCTTCGGCTGTCTATGCCCGGCAAGTATGATGGCGATCCCAAGTTGTGCAGGGGCTTTATAACCCAATGCTCCCTGCACATAGAATTCATGCCGTCTCAATTCGTCACGGAGCGATCCAAGGTGGCCTTCATCCTCAGCCTCCTATCTGGGAAAGCCCTGGCCTGGGCTACTCCACTTTGGGATAGAGACGACCCGGTCACGGCTAATCTCTCAGCTTTTGTGGCAGAGTTCCGGTCAGTCTTTGAAGAACCTGCAAGGGCCTCTTCTGCTGAGACTGCGCTCTTGAATCTACGCCAGGGGAATTCTTCCGTGGGAGAATACGCTGTCCAGTTCCGTACCCTGGCTTCGGAACTTGCCTGGAACGACGCGGCCCTGTCCGCAGCTTTCAAGAAGGGACTTTCTCCTCAAGTTAAGGACGCCCTGGCCGCTCGGGATCTGCCGTCTTCCCTGAGTGGTCTTATCACCTTCGCCAACCGGATTGACGTGCGATTCAGGGAGCGTGCAGAGGAATCATGCCTTGAACAACACCAAGTCCGCCCACGACGTCTCCCTCGCCTGGCTCCTGGTTTCCAAAGACCACTCCAGTCTCCTGCTGTACCATCGGCAGAGGAGCCTATGGAGGTGGACAGGGCCAGACTCTCTCCTCAGGAACGTATCAGAAGACGTCAGGGAAACCTTTGTCTCTATTGTGCCAGTCCTGAGCATTTCTTGGGGTCTTGTCCTATCCGCCCTCAGCATCCGGGAAACGCCAGCACCTAGGGTTCTTGGGAGAAGCGTCCCTAGGTGTAAGCAAAGCTTCTCCACGCTTGATGATACCGGTGCGTCTCAACTTTGGCACCTGCACCCAGATCCAGGTCTGTGCCTTCTTGGACTCTGGCTCCGCGGGGAACTTCGTGGATGCCAGCCTGGTCTCGCGGCACCACATTCCCGTGGTTCGTCTAGAAAAGCCATTGGTCATTTCTTCGGTTAGTGGCCAAATCCTTTCCGACCCAGTCCGGTACTGCACCAAGCCTCTGTCCGTGCAAGTCGGAGTTCTACACAAGGAGAGACTGTCCTTTTATGTACTTCCACGGTCCACGTCCTCCGTCCTGCTGGGCCTACCATGGTTGCAGCTCCACGCCCCCGTCCTTGACTGGAGAACCGGGGAGATCCTCCAGTGGGGACCTGACTGCCAGTCTCGCTGTGTGAAGGTGCCTCATCCAGTGCCTGTCCTGGCTTCGTCTGTGGCTTCCAAGGTCCTGGAGGGCCTTCCCGCTTGCTATAAGGACTATTCTGACGTCTTCTCGAAGAAGCAAGCCCAGACGCTGCCACCTCACCGTCCTTACGACTGTCCTGTGGACCTGTTGCCGGGTATGTCCCCTCCGCGGGGTCGTGTGTACCCTCTCTCCGTACCAGAAACCGCAGCCATGTCGGAATATATCCAAGAGAATCTGCAGAGAGGATTCATACGTAAGTCCTGTTCCCCGGCTGGTGCAGGTTTTTTCTTCGTGACCAAGAAGGACGGGTCACTCCGTCCATGCATTGACTACCGCGGTCTTAACAAGGTCACAGTTAAGAACCGCTACCCATTGCCGCTGATTACGGAATTGTTTGACCGTCTTCATGGAGCCAAGGTCTTCTCCAAATTGGACCTTCGAGGGGCCTATAATCTTATCCGTATCCGTCAGGGAGACGAGTGGAAGACCGCTTTTAATACCTGTGATGGACACTTTGAGTACCTGGTAATGCCGTTTGGACTCTGCAACGCCCCAGCCGTTTTCCAGGAATTCGTAAATGACATTTTTAGAGACTTGCTTTATGTCTGCGTAGTGGTCTATCTGGACGATATCCTGGTATTCTCTCCGGACCTAGAGACACACCAAGTCCACGTACGGCAAGTTCTCAATCGTTTAAGGGCCAATCGTCTCTACGCCAAACTCGAAAAATGTCAATTTCATCAGCGGAGTATTCCATTTCTCGGCTACATCATCTCCAACAGAGGTCTCCAGATGGATCCTGCAAAGCTGTCAGCGGTTCTTCAGTGGCCCCGTCCAGTAGGACTGCATGCTATACAGCGGTTCCTGGGATTTGCAAATTACTACCGGCAGTTCATCCCACACTTCTCCTCGCTGGTGTCTCCTATTGTGGCGCTCACCAAGAAGGGTGCCAACCCCCGTCTCTGGCCTTCGTCTGCTGAAGAGGCCTTTACAAAATTAAAGTCTATGTTTGCTTCTGCTCCAGTCCTGGTGCGTCCTGACACTGAGAAGCCTTTCCATCTGGAAGTAGATGCCTCCTCAGTGGGGGCCGGTGCAGTGCTAACACAGAAAAGTTCCAAGGGCCGAACCGTCACTTGTGGATTTTTTTCTAAGACGTTCTCCCCTGCTGAGAGGAACTATTCTATAGGGGACCGAGAACTGTTGGCGATTAAGCTTGCCCTAGAAGAGTGGCGCTATCTTTTGGAGGGAGCTCGCTTTCCGGTCAGCATCTATACGGACCATAAGAACCTTCTCTATCTCCAGACGACTCAGCGACTCAATCCTCGTCAAGCTCGCTGGTCACTCTTCTTTGCCCGGTTCGACTTCCTTATTCATTTCCGCCCGGCCGAGAAGAACATCAAGGCTGACGCCCTCTCTCGTGCCTCGGATGTCATTGGGGAGGAACCGGCTCCTCGGCATGTCATTCCTCCTGATCGACTGGTACTGGTCGCACCTGTGGATCTTCGTCAGCTTCCCCCTGGCAAGATATATGTAAAACCTGCTCTACGGAGGAAGATTCTGTCTTGGGGACATTGCTCCCGTGTGGCTGGGCATCCTGGGGTGCAGCGCTCTCTCTCCCTCATTTCCCGATTCTACTGGTGGCCAGAGCTGGCCAAGGATGTTCGGGACTTTGTGGGTTCCTGTGCTTCCTGTGCCCGGAATAAGCCATCACGTTTCAAGCCTGCTGGTCTTCTTCTACCGTTGCCGATACCCAGCTTCCCGTGGACTCACGTGGCGATGGACTTTGTCACAGACTTACCGCCTTCATCAGGCAACACCGTCATCTGGGTGGTAACTGACCGTTTTTCTAAAATGTCGCATTTTGTCCCTCTGCCAGGCCTGCCGTCTGCTCCACACCTTGCCAGCCAGTTCTTCACCCATATCTTCCGCTTGCATGGACTTCCGTTGCACATTGTCTCAGACCGTGGGGTCCAATTTGTCTCCCGCTTCTGGCGATCCCTATGCAATCAGTTACAAGTGAAACTGGACTTCTCTTCTGCGTACCATCCGCAGTCAAATGGACAAGTGGAGAGAGTTAACCAAACTTTGGGCTGTTACCTGCGTCACTTTGTCTCTGCCCGTCAGGACGATTGGTCCGCTCTTCTACCATGGGCAGAGTTCTCATATAACTCCCTGGACTCGGAGTCTGCCGGTGCTTCACCGTTCTTTATTGTGTACGGAAGACATCCACGTCCACCTCTACCCCTCTCCGTGTCTGCTGATGTTCCTGCTGTGGAGGAGTTGGTAGCAGATCTTAAGACTATTTGGGAACAGACTCATCAGTCCCTGCTTCAGGCATCTGCCCGCACCAAGGCTCAGGCTGATAAGAAACGCAGGCCTCCTCCCATCTTCTCTCCAGGGGATAAAGTGTGGCTCTCTTCAAAATATGTTCGCTTGAAGATTCCCAGCTACAAACTTGGTCCTCGCTATCTGGGTCCATTTGAGGTGCTGAAGCGCATTAACCCCGTGGCCTATAAGCTACGCCTTCCTCCCACCATGCGCATCCCGAACTCCTTCCATGTCTCTCTGCTCAAGCCCGTTGTCCTGAACCGCTTCTCCTGGCAAGTTCCTCCCCCCACACCAGTGACTGACTCCACCGACACCTATGAGGTAAAGGAGATCCTGGACATGAAAACGGTAAGGGGGAGGCGGTTCTTCTTGGTTGACTGGAAGGGGTTTGGGCCTGAGGAGAGATCTTGGGAGCCAGAGGACAATATACTGGACCGTGACCTCCTGCAAGGATTTCTCCAGCCCAGGAGGAGGGGGAGGCCGAAGGGGGGGGGTACTGTCACGGGTGGTCCCGCGACCCATATCGCGGGTCGCGGGCTCACCCGTGCTTCCCAGCGCTGCTTACCTTCTCCGGCTCCCGGCTCGCTCCCTGCCGCCATGCGCGCGCGGCCCCGAATGCTAGGGCGCGCGCGCGGTCACTTCTCAAAATTTAAAGGGCCAGTGCGCCATTAATTGACGCTGGCCATTTTGGCAGAATCTATTCTTCCTGCAAGCCCCTGCCGGATCTTCGTGCCTAGCGCCCTAGAGAAAGCTTTTCTGATGCCTTGTGCTCTTCTTGTGAATTCCCGTTGTGACCCTGGTTCCGTTTCTGACATCGCTCCTTTGCCGCCTGCCCTGACCTGTTGCTACGTCCCTGACTCCGAACCTGTGCTGCCTGTCTTGACCGCCTGCCTGTCCCTGACTACGAGATTGTCTGCTGTTTCTGTACCTCGACCTCGGCTGCCACTGCGGACAAGTCACGCCTGTGGAACGACCTGGTGGTACCACGCCGCAGCTTGTCTAACCCGCTTTGCGGCGGGCTCTGGTGAAAACCGGGTACCACTTAGACTCCGGTCCCAGGTAGTGGCTTGTGCCATCGTCCGCAGTGGTTCAGAGGATCCACAACCTCACGGACCCTGACACTCACAATCTATACATGCAGACATATAGTTGTGATACAGGTAGACACAGAAGCATAATGCTGTGCTGCCCTGTTGGGCCCTATGGAGGATTGTCATACGTTCTGGAAGGTCTATAGTTATACATGTATATTACAAGCTGGCCATACATCTATAGGGAATGAAGGACAGCTTGAGTCACTGCATTCAACTCTAATTGGAGACACAAACAGAGATGAAATCTGCCTCCCTTACGAAATGGAATTAAATCCAAGTTTCATAAAGAATATTAGATTTGACACAAATGCAAATTTCGTTTCAATTTGTTATACTGAAGTTCAGAAACCAGGAGGTAGTGGAAACCATTACCAACCACCTAGATCACTTTTTGGATGGGCCTTGGATGGCACCTGGGAATTACAAATCTTTTTGTCTACCACCCAGAGGACCAAGTTCCTCCAGGTCAAGCCAGGGCTCCAAGGACAGCCTTCATGAAAGTCTTGGAAGCCTCCCTCCCAGGCCAAGTCAGGGCTTGAAGAGGGTTACTACTTTTTGAGAGCCTCCCAGTCTTGGTAGAAATTCTGCCGTGAACAGGCAGAATCTCTAGCTTTGATTACATTTTATAAGTAGCCATATTGTAGTCTCCAGCGAGCTACTAGAACTACTGAAATGTTAAATTATTATTAGAATTGTACAAATTTATTTGTGTCTTTTTGACCTGCAATTAACTGTCTTATTCTATTATAAATATTTTAGACAGGATTTAACCACCAAGGCTGTAGTCACCCTTTCACCCCTCAGAAATGGGCACTAACTTAGTCTGAGAAAATTGACAGGTGCCAGATCCTTTGATGATTGCAGCAGAGAAGGTACAATCTAAGGTTCCAATGAAAGTAGTAGTGTAGCAGATGTCTAGGTTATGCGGGCCTTACAGAATTTCAGGAACCCAATAAAAACAAGTTCAGGTTTTCACAAAGACCATCTCAACCAGAAATACAATAACAAAGGGTGTTTTTTTTCTAGGACATTACAACCACCATCTAATGGCTTGATAATGGAGATACAGCCACTGAGGCACTCTAGTTTTGAAGTTGTTTTTTCCTTCTGATTTTAGTCTACAGACTTTTGCAGAACCAGTTAGAAAAACTTCTATAAATTCATATTGGGACCACATCAATGAAATGTCATTTTCATATTGTTCCTAGAAACTGCTTTAATAAATCACCTAAATCTAGAGGTACCACAGAAGCCTGAACTGGGAAGAGTCACTCATGTTGGATAAATTCTTCCGGGATCCTAGAGTGATGACAACAGTTTAACTTCATGTCATACACACCTCACAGGTATATGGAGCATTTCATCTTTCTACACAATAGCAGCTTGTATGAACCACAGATTTACATTTATAACCTGTCAAACATTAAAAATGTGTCTGGTTATTTCAATAGCACACATAAAAATCAGAACTTTGTCAATGATCTTTGATTCTGAATACTGTGGGAAAATAGTCATCATTCTCCATTTTCTTGAAAGTAGTTATTTAGTAATCATAAATCTCCAGCACTTTTTTCAACTTATCATAGGCACGAGTATAGCATATCATTTGTCTCATTTATATGTCCAGCATTAATATGAGGAGTATTAGCTGTCACCACCCATATACCTGACTGGTATAGTCCAGCTTCTTAGAGCGTAATACTTGCCAACAACAAAGTCCTTCAGGTTATGTAAGAGAACATAAAGATCTTCCTCTCCAGTTGTAAAATTACTACTTAAGGTAGGTAGTGGGTCCAAATCTCTTTTAAATGTTTATTCTAACAGTACAATATTTTGCATCATCGAAGATAAAACAGTCTTTCTGATCAAAAACTCTAGTTAGACCCAAATACGGAGTTAATAATAATTCTTTATTTATATAGTGCCTACAGATTATACAGTGCCGCACAGAGTTTGCCAAATTGGTCCCTGTCCCCATGGGGCTCACAATCTAAACAACCTACCAGTATGTTTTGGAGTGTGGGAGGAAACCGGAGGACCCAGAGAAAACCCACACAAACACGGAGAGAACATACAAACTCTTTGCAGATGTTGACCTGGGTGGGACTGGAACCCACGACCCCAGCGCTGCAAGGCAGTAGTGCTAGCCTCTGTGCAGCCTGGTGTACCTCCTCTGGTAGGAAATGTAACACTCCGGTGTATCCTGTTTTATGTTTTTACTTTTGTGCTTTTGGACTTGTAGGCTTTGGTATTGTATGCTGCTTACTGTCTGTGGACAAATTAATCGTTATCTTGAATAAGATTGTAGGATCTAGGGCACCATCAGAGTGGCTTGATCATGTGCTCACTATCTACAAATATTTCCTCTGCTGGATGTCAGGATGATGTGCCTAGGTCACACAACTAAAATTAATACCCACTGCAGAGTTATATTTGTATCCTCACTTAAACTGATGTCCAGTTTTATTAATTAATGCAATTTCTCCTGAAATCATTTCAACACAATCTTACAAAGTTAATATTTTGTAGCTATATACAAAATCATGTTGTTTTAAGAAGAGCACCTTAATTTCTGATGCACATACTTGTATCTGGATTATGGACATGTCGCATATACCAGTACATGCAAATATCACCCCAATCCAAGTCTGGTATAGGATCCCACCAAGGGATTCCACTGTTATTGCCTGGGACTTCCAAATTTGGACATGTTTTTTTAAATTCTTCAGTGAACATGTTTAGTGTGAATGGGTAGCATGTGAGTCCACAGCATTGTAGTATATGGCAAACTTCAACACAAGACTTATGAGAAACATTGATATTACAATTATATAGGAAGACTGCGCTTTACATTTGTGTAGTTCCTGAGCACAATAAATAGAGCAAATGTCCACCCAGAGTACACCCTGGGTCATTTATATCAGGCTCATTTATACTTTTCCATACAATAAGAAGTTGTCTGACCCTAAAACCTTCTTTATATGTTTATTGTTAACCACATGCACCAGATTTGTACCAAAAAAAAGGCCTTCTAACACATTTTTTGGGCACTTTTCAGACTTTCTACAAAGGAGGAGTTGCCTAAATTAAGAGACTTTCTCGGGGAAAGTGGGCACAGCAGGGTGGGAAATTGTCTGTGTGCCAAGAAATAAGGAGGGTGTGCCACAGTGTGTCACACAGTTTAGACCAGCTAAAAGCAAGTCCAAAAGTAGAACTCGATCGTCTATAATAACGTTGCCAAGCTCTGCACCGTTGCAACCTGTGACAAATTAATGAATTGCCGTCATAGAATCATTTGTTTTCCAACAAAACAAAACAGTCAAGTTAGTAGAAGCTCAGTTTGACACCTATAATAACAAAACAAAAACACCTGGCATAATGTTTGAAAAGGCTGCAATTATATGCAATGCTAAGCAAAGCACCGTACAGCCTGTTCAGCCTTGTCCACTTGATTGGGTCTGAGCTGCCACATTACCATGTGACATTGCAGTTCAAGGAAATGGAATCGATGCTCACCCCAGATGGGGTTCTAGGTGTCAGACCCTATCAATCTTGTGTTGACAACATGTCCTAAGTATAATCCTAGTGTATGTATTTTTACCCATTGAGCACCTATTGGTTTTAGAACTACAGCACAATTCTAAATACAATTCTTATATACAGGGCCTGAACAACAAGTAGCTTATTGTAGGCAATGACTTAGGGGGCTGCTTATGAAAGGGGAGCAATTATCTAAATTCTTCTAATCAATGAGTCTTTCTACATTACTCTACATTAGTGAGGGGTCCTCATTGTTAATGGAAGTCTAGGAACTGAGCGGTTAGCATGGTTTTTACTACTTACTGCTGTTAGACTTACAATCTTTTTCCTGTCCTGTAGCTCTGTGCATATAGGACCAACTTTACTCCAAGGAAAGGTTATCAGTTCTAGAACTCTGGAACAGACTATTATAAAACAAATTATATTTACAATGGTTTGGACAGCCATCTTCTCTTCTGGAGGTAGGCTCTAGTACAGATCAGCTACTTACAGTAGTAAGTGTTTAGACGTGTGGGACAGGCTCATTTGTATAATTTAATAAAATTGTCTTCAGAAGATTTCTGCTGTTCCAGGATATAATAAAAGGGTTCCATCCCCCAGCAGACATAATGAACAAATGAGTTGGGGCAGTCTCCCTTCACTACATCTGATGGTAGATGTCCTTTAATACTAACAGGGAAAATACATGCTTGTACTTTAAAAACGGATATGAATTTGGTTATGAATTTTACCTGATACAGTTGCAATGTGTTTCAAAACTGAATGCAGATGCATCATATGAACCTTCTAGGGACCTGTTTGTAGTGTCCTGTTGACACATAGGCTTGGAAAAAAAAAATCTCTATATACGCTTACAAGTACCTGCAGGGAAAACACCAACAGTAAACTACACTTTAAATGTGCATTTTGTACAAAAAGGTGTATATCATTTGTTATTGTGTATAGCTACATATTTGTTATTGTTACACTTACAATTTATATATTCAAAGTGGCCCTACAAGTATACACAGGTACCATGGTAAAGCCAACCTGGGGATCTAGGATGAGCTGCACAATGTCTAAGAGCAGCAGCAAAATAGTTAATGGACAGCTTTTCTTTGGAGAATGGTGAAGGCTTTCATATTCCATTTTCAAAGATATGTAAACAAAGTACACGTCTTCCTACACATCTATTTTGTTCACATTTATGTCAGCCTGTTTCGGGGATGCTTCCTGCATGCTAATAGTGATATCAGCGCAGAGCGAGATAATTAGGCTCCAGAAGAAGAACCTTCCACCTTTGAAACATGTGACAGCGTCAGGTGTGCCGTGTCTTTTGCTTGTGGTACTTAAAATTGGAGTAGAGGAAGCTCAACTTTGAAGTGTGTAAACTGAATATGTGATATTTGTTTGGAGACACGCTCTCACCTCCACTGACAGAAATACACATATTGATAATTATCTGTCTTACGTATCACATACCTTTTGTTTCCTTTGTCTCCAGTAGCGTCTCACTACTCCCAACAATGGCTCACCACTCTATCCTATTTCTTCAGAATATGGACCTTTCCCATGCTCTCGTCTTATGCTAAGATTAAAGCCCTGTTTAAGTTTAATGAAGCCGGTGTGTGCTATATTATCCGTGATATTTGAAAATGAAAATACACATTTTCACATTTTAATCTTTCCCCCAAAAGGCTCCTGATTCTTCTCTCGCTAGATCAATCTCCACGGCCCATCTGAGTAATTTATAAAGTGCTAAACTCTGCGGTATTGCTCGGCCTCATTATCATTCATCTTTTTTGCATATTTAACTAGTGATTTTAATTAGTCTTTTATAATTAATGCACATAATTTCGTCTTTCTCTCAAGTGTCTATCACAGCTAGGAATATCAAGGCGTTGCTATTATTTTAAGCAAGAGGTTTTGTTTCCGATTCTCAGGGTTTTCTTTAGGCCTCAACTCCTTTCAGTGATATTGAAGTTTACATGAGGCACATGGCTGATAACTGGGATCACTGGAAGAAGATATAGTACCGCAAGAAGTCAACATTATTAGAGAAATTATTATTATAATAAAGAAGTATATGACGTTAACAAAACATTCTACATAAAGAAGCCATGAGAGTCTTATTTCCGCTCTCTTTTTTTCTCCCTCTGTTGTTATTGGACTCTGCTTGGAATTGTCTGAAATAGGATTAATACAACATGTTGCACGGCATTGAATCTAAAAACTAAAAACATGGTTCGGATACAACTACATGTCTATGTAACTGCAACCCAAATGTTTCTTAAAATCGAGCAGTGGATTCTTGATTGCAAGAGGTAGATTGAAGCAGTATTTCATTGAATCTGAATGCATCAAAAACCTGCCAAAACTGCCATGGCTTTCAGTAGTGATTCCTCTGGGTCCTGGGACAGGGTTACAAACTATTTGGCTGCCGCCAATGCACAGTGATTATATATCAGGGGTTGCATAGTCATATGTGACATGCAGCTTGGCTGGAAGGGTCGTGAAGTGTAATGTCATAGTAAAGGAATAATAAATAGTGATGTCACAGACAGGGATGTCACACTAAAGAAATAATGCACACAGTGATGTCACAGTACATGGACACTTCGTTCCATCACCTCCCATTATATTAATCCTTATTTCTATCCCATCGTGATGTCAACACAATAAAGATCGTTTTAACCCCTTACTTACAATTTTACTCAGTGTTATCAGTGTTTTAGCTCCTATCTCTCCCTCCATTGCTCAATGCAAAATCCCAGGCTTTGAGCAGAGCCTCACTAAGCAGACGTATTGGGGCACATTTACTTACCGGTCCGAGTCGCGATCCCCGAGGATGATGCACTGTGCCATGTAGATCCTGTGCCCGATATCCTGCCTGAAATTGTGTACACCAGGACTGATAGAGGGAGATTGGAATTATATCTGAGGAATACTGTATTTTTGTTAATACCAGTGAATTAGAGAATGTGTTATAATTTTGTTATCCTGAGTACATATAAGAAACTTGTCTTTGCGGGAATACCCCTTTAATGTTGATATCTACTGGGCTTTTTGCAATAGAAAGAGGATATCTACTTATATGGGATAGTTTACACTTTATGTTGGTTTCTTATTTGCATCTCTCCAGGAACTACTTGTACAGTATATGTGCTTGATTCTATTCTTTGCATGTACAGGCGGTCCCCTACTTAAGGACATCCGACTTACAGACAACCCATAGTTACAGACAGACCCTTCTGACCTCTGGTGAAGCTCTCTGGATGTTACTATAGTCCCAGACTGCAATAATCAGCTGTAAGGTGTCTGTAATGAAGCTTTATGGATAATCCTTGGTCCCATTACAGTTAAAAATGTTTAAACTCCAATTGTCACTGGGGCCAAAAAATTTTTTGTCTGGATCTACAATGATAAAATATACAGTTTCGACTTACATACAAATTCAACTTAAGAACAAACCTCCGGACCCTATCTTGTACGTAACCCGGGGACTGCCTGTATATGTTGCCATATATGAAATGGGGGCTGTACGATTTCTTTTAAGTGCACATGCAGTGCTTTTAGTTTTTTTAACATTGACTTTTTTTTAATAAAGATTACTATATTGTATATAGGCATCCTGAAATATTTTAGGATTGTATCTTCGTGATGCCGGCATTTGGCTATGTTTACATAAAGACCCATTGTATATATGAGTACATGAGCAATACAGACAAGGATGGCACAGTACTAATGATAATGCAGACATTGATGTCCCAGTCCAGGAATAATATACACAGTGACTTCACAGTATAGGAATAATGTACCCAGCGATGTCAGAGTACAGGGATAATACACACAGTGATGTCACTGTACAGGGATAATACACACAGTGATGTCACAGTACATGGATAAGACAGAAAGGGATGTTACAGTAGAGAGATAATGTACACAGTGATGTCACAATACAGGCATAATATGCACAGTGATGTCAAAGTACAGAAATAATAGACTTAGTGATGTCATAGTAATAATACTAATGATCACACGTTAAATGTAATTAGTATTCCATAATAGCTGGGGAATTTAAAGTGACCCTGGAAAAAAATGTAAAAGTGGCCCCATTCTGTGGGCGGGTCAAAACAAGTAGGTGTGATCATGTGATATGGGTGGAGCTACTAAACTCCACACAAACTGTTTATAGATTGTCTAAATCAACATGTACAGTGCAGAAAAAGAGACTCATACTGCCTCCCATGTACAGGAATAAAGCTTATGTTTTAAAAGAGCACAACTTAATACTGACTTATACATACAAAAAAAAAACCTACTATAATACCTTCTCCGTTAAACAAGAATGTAACTACTATAATACTGCCCCTAAGTAAAATGTAAAATAATACACCATTTTATGTACAGTAATATAACTACTATAATACTGCCCCCTAAGTACAAGGATATAACTACTTTAATACTGCCCCCTATGTACAAGTATATAACTACTATAATACTGCCCCCTATGTACAAGAATATAACTACTATAATACTGCCCCCTATGTACAGGAATATAACTACTATAATACTGCCCCCTATGTACAAGAATATAACTACTATAATACTGGCCCCTATGTACAAGAATATAACTACTATAATACTGCCCTCTATGTACAAGAATATAACTACTATAATACTGCCCCCTATGTACAAGAATATAACTACTATAATACTGGCCCCTATGTACAAGAATATAACTACTATAATACTGCCCCCTATGTACAAGAATATAACTACTATAATACTGCCCTCTATGTACAAGAATATAACTACTATAATACTGCCCCCTATGTACAGGAATATAACTACTATAATACTGTCCCCTATATACAAGGATATAACTACTATAATACTGCCCCCTATGTACAAGAATATAACTACTGTAATACTGCCCCCTATGTACAAGAATATAACTACTATAATACTGCCCCCTATGTACAGGAATATAACTACTATAATACTGCCCCCTATGTACAAGAATATAACTACTATAATACTGCCCTCTATGTACAAGAATATAACTAC
Organism: Engystomops pustulosus; assembly: GCF_040894005.1. Lineage (NCBI taxonomy): Eukaryota > Metazoa > Chordata > Amphibia > Anura > Leptodactylidae > Engystomops > Engystomops pustulosus. The sequence continues at coordinate 114,878,896 of NC_092417.1, forward strand.
TATAATACTGCCCCCTATGTACAGGAATATAACTACTATAATACTGTCCCCTATATACAAGGATATAACTACTATAATACTGCCCCCTATGTACAAGAATATAACTACTGTAATACTGCCCCTATGTATAACACCGCCAGCCCAGTATATAACTAGCCAACCTAGTATACAGTCAACCAGTCCACTTGTATATTGCCAGCCAGCCCCCTCTGGCGGCTCACAGACTGTGACAGCCGCTTGCTGACGTCATAGTCTGTGTGACGCCGGCACACATGGAGCTTCGGGGGAGCGTTGAAAAGGTGAGTACATGGTTTGGGGTTTTTTTGTCCGGCCCACCAGGATTTTTACCAGTGGGTCATATGGCCAGTCCGCCCCTGGGAATAATAATAAATATTAATACAGCCATAAGTCAAAGCTGCAATGGTTTAAAGAGGTTCATTATGAACATATTATATTAATATTTGTATTATTTGACTCTCAAAGGACAAAACAAACTAGTCTTAAAATTCATGCACAACTGTTTAAAGACTGCCATGTAATGCATTGGAGTTATGTAAATAAAGTTTATTCCAATTATTATGACATCAATTTGACAGCTGTGAATACTAATTCCCTGTTTGTCCTATTGAATATACATCTACAAAGGGGCTAATGATAGTGTATACTTGTGAGGATACTTGTGAAGCGCTCTTTAGGGAGAGGAACTTCCACAATGTTGACTTACAGATTCTTTCCAAGCTCTCATTTGCAATAAATAAAGTTGGCCCAGATGAAGCCTGGGCGCTGAATAATGTTTCTCTTTTAATTTTCTTAACAGCTTTTATTTTAAGTGCTTTTATGAATTTGTTAATTTCATAGCACAGGGAGTTGCCTGACTACTTGGTAACTAAGTACCCGCGCTCTGTTTGGCTTCTACAAACAGACTATTTACTTAGGCTGCTTAATGTATTATTAAAATGGGTAAAGCCCCCCTGGGATATCATCTCGTTATGTGCCTCCATTTGCCGAATAAACCATGCGATGTTTCATCTCTTCCTTTGGATCCTTAATGATCCCATTGGTGATTTTAAAGGTACACTTGCCCCTCCTCGATCATTGGCATTTTATTATGCGGGCAAATATAGGAATGGAGGAAAACTAGATTTGTGGTTTACAATTAGTCAAGTGGATGATCACAGCTGTGTTACTGTCAGATTCCCATTTTGGATTTGATGATATTGCTGTTTTCCACCTGCAAGGTTGATGTGAGTGGCAGAATCATGTGTATGTTTATAGATATATGCATGAACATTACATATGTGCATCTAACAATTTGTCCACATGAAAAAACATGAAATATTTTTATCTTTCTAATATGATGCATGGTTCTTATACATGCGAATACATGCGAATAATGATTTTGGCACATTTTATGACTCATTTTAGCAAAGTGCACCTTTTTGTTACATGTATAAATTAGAAAACTTTGTATTAGTTTTTTTTCTTATTAATGAATTTATAAAATACCACTGTTTATTCTGTATTAAGTTTTTTTTACCCTAAAAGTGACCAGGCAGGTTCATCCAATAGTATAAGATGGCTTAGTGGTTAGCATTACAGCCTTGCAGCACTAGTGACCTGGGTTCAAGTCCCAGGGACAACATTTGCAAAGAGTTTGTATGTTCTCTCCGTGTTTGCATGGGTTTCCTCCGGTTTCCTCCAACACCACAAAACATACTGGTAGGTTGATTACATTGTGAGCCCCATTGAGGACAGGGACTGATTTGACAAGCTCTGTGTGGGGCTGCGTAATATGTGTGCACTATATAAATAAAGGATTATTATTATTAGTATGATCCATCTCTCTCGATGTCTGAGTCAGAGGAGAGTCAATAGGCCCTTATAATAGCATCAGATGATCATTCATTCCTGCTAAAAATCAGTACGTTTAGTAAGCACTATTCTAATGTCTACGGTCAACATAGATTATGGACTTAATACTTACCATATTATATATAAAAATACACATAAGGTCATAATGGAATCTACAAGAAAACCATGAAGAGCAGTAGCATACAAGCTTTCATTTAGGTAGCACAGGTTGACCAGTCCACATATGGAATCATCTGTAGGGGCAACAGAAAATTCCACCATTGTGGCCTTGTCTGTACCTATACCAGAGCCTACATCCATACAGTGCAAACCTTCTAACACAACACTTCTTATACATTGATTTTTACATTTTTGAAAGACATAGTACTTTAAGGAAAACAAAGTTTTTTTAACAATTGACCCCAGATTGTCATATTTATTTACTCTCATTAGTCTTGGCTACAATCTAATAAGTAAGTATCTAATAGCTAAGTATAAAACACATTAACACATGGTATCACTGATGCTGATCATTTTGGATTTAGTGGGTTTTTTTCTTAGTTGGTGTCGTAAATTTTTATGTAAGAGTGGGAATAGTAAAAGTTTATTCTCCTGTTCTAGAGCTCCAGTGAGAAAATTGAATGTAAAATAGAATATTTCTACTTTGCTCACAATTAGTTTTACAAAGGAAAAAAAAACTGCAGATTCTCTTTTGCCCTGAAGACAATAAATTATAATTCTAAACAATAAAGTTATGTTGGTCATTTTTCTTGTGACATGCAGCTATTCTGAGTTCATTTTACTGTATGTGATGTGATCCCTCTATGGAACCAGAAGGGACATCTCAGACCAGAGATCATGTTGACTAAACCCCATTCAGGAACAATTCATCATTTTAGAAACAAAGCCAATTCACAGTAGATGGTTATCTGCTTCCTCTATCTGTGTACTTTTTTTCCACGTGCGCAGTATGCTGCTGTTAGGGAAAAATTGTTTCAAAGAGATAAATTGTAAAAGTCATGGATCTATCCATTGTTATAGCCCAGGAGTCAAGATATCTTTACACTACATTTCAACTATGAACTGTATGCCACGGATTATTAAAATGGAGAGCATGGCAAAAGATGAAAAGTTAGAAAAAGATCTAGAATGAAGAAAGTTAGAGTGTTGCCTTATGAAAATTTGGCTGAAAGCCCCATTGGTCAGTTCCCTCCTGCGGGTGGAGCGTAGGCTACACATAGGCGCGCGGTCACATGGGACTAATAAGATTAGCCAGAGCATTATCGTTGTGATTTGGAACAACAGGGCTCAATCTTAATGTGCTATACTCTTGTTTAACTCACTATACACCTCTGATGAACTGCTACGCCAACCATTAGCAGGGAAACGCGTTAGGTGTACTGCTGTGCCGTGCATTTTTTGCCACTGTAACACAGCACTTTACAAAGAGATTCACATATGAATGGAAGCCATTAGATGAAAGTGGGGAAGAAACCCTATCATTGGCTCCATCTCTGCACTTTTAGTAGGTCCTCCTTTGGGGTGAGATCCCTGGGAGTCATTTCAGCCATCATCATAACACAATAAGGGTGACCTATGAGGTGACAGACTTTAATCTTCTGAATGTCATCTAGCCCTATTAAAGATCAAGAGGGCGGGCTGTTGTACAGTTTGTCCTCCAGGAGGTACCTAAGCCTGTATCTGCACATACAAGTTCAAGGCTCTTTGTGGTTATGAGCCTAGTTTTTAATAGAATAAATAAAGTTTGCTGTTTTAATGTTCCTTTCTACAGGCAGTTAATGTTTTGGTTATAATAAGGAATCATTAAAGGAGTTGTCTGAGACCACAAAAAAAACATTGGTGACTGGGAAGGGGCTGCTTAAATACATAAACATTTACTTACCTCAGTGGACCCTCCCAGCGTCCCTCACTGCCGTCTCGGTCCATGCCCCTGTAAACAAACTGGGGCACAGCAACTGCGAAGCATTCAGCTTCCGGCCAGCCGCGCCAACCTCTTTAAAAGTAATAATTTTTTTAGGCAACTCCAAAATATTCTAATGATTTGAATGGTTTCAATGGTATTTTAACTTCACATATTTGTTAACTCCTACGGGACTCTATTTTGGCCTCTAGGACGCGGACCCATTTTTCAAATCTGCTCTGTGTCACTATAAGTGCTTATAGCTCTGGAACGCTGTAAGATATCCAGGGGATTTTGAGACTGTTGTCTCGTGACACATTTGGGCAGATTTACTTATCCGGTCCTGTCGCGATCCAGTATTCAACGGTTTTTTCTTATTAATGAATTTATAAAATACCACTTTTTATTCTGTTTCAAGTTTTTTTCACCCCACAGAACAAGTGACCATGGCAGGTTCATCCAATAGTATAAGGTGGCTTAGTGTTTAGCATTACAGCCTTGCAGCACTAGGAACCTGGGTTCAAGTCCCAGGGACAACATTTGCAAAGAGTTTGTATGTTCTCTCCGTGTTTGCATGTAGGTTGATTAGATTATGATCAGAGATGAGCGAGCACTAAAATGCTTGGGTGCTCGTTACTCGAGCCGAACATTTCCCGATGCTCGAGTGCTCGTTTCGAGTAACGAGCCCCATTGAAATCAATGGGAGACCCGAGCAATTTTTAAGTAAAATTACAAACTGAACGAGCACAGTGAAAGAACACAGTGCAGAACAGATTGCAGATGTTCGGGAACATCTGCGATCTGTTCCGGAGACACACGTGCAGAACGGTGTTCTCCGCAATAGTATTTGAAGAACAATATGTGTAGAGAACAACTTGCAGATGTTGCCAAACATCTGCAATGTGTTCTTCACACATATTGTTCTTCAAATACTATTGCGGAGAACACCGTTCTGTAGCGTGTCTCCGGAACAGATCGCAGATGTTCCCAAACATCTGCAATCTATTCTGCACTGTGTTCTTTCACTGTTTTCTTCAATTAAATGATTAAATTAAATGTTTTAATTGTATTTTTTTACTGTTCTTCACTTCTTTTTTTTTAATTAAATGCTCGTTATCGAGCAGGGCAAATACTCGTCCGAGCAACGAGCCGGTCCGAGTATGCTAATACTCGACCGAGCATCAAGCTCAGACGAGTATACTCGCTCATCACTAATTATGATCCCCATTGGGGACAGGGACTGATTTGACATGCTTTGTGCAGTGCTGCATAATCTGTGTGCGCTATATAAATAAAGAATTATTATTATTATTAGTATGATCCTTCTCTCTCTCTTGATGTATGAGAGTGGAGGAGAGTCAATAGGCCCTTAAAATAGCATCAGATGATCATTCCTGCTAAAAATCAGTACGTTTAATAAGCACAATTCTAATGTCTACGGTAAACATAGTTTATGGCCTTAATACCTACCATATTATATATAAAAATACACATAAGGTCATAATGGAATCTTCAAGAAAACCATGAAGAGCAGTAGAGTTCAAGCTTTCATTTAGGTAGCACAGGTGGACTGGTCAATATATACATATGGAAACACATATGTATACATATGGAAACATCTGTAGGGGCAACAGAAAGGCCACCATTGTGGCCTTGTCTGTACCTATACCAGAGCCTACATCCATACAGTGCAAACCTTCTAACACAACACTTTTTATACATTGATTTTTACATTTTTGAAAGACATAGTATTTTAAGGAAAACAAAGTTTTGAACAATTGACCCCAGATCATCATGGCAACAGTCACACATGAACACAGGGTATCACTGATACTGATCATTTTGGATTTAGTGTTAAAAAAATGACCCCTATTATACTTCAAATTAGTTTAAAATTTTAGATGATATCTTTTGTTATGAAAAAAAACAAAATTTTGCCAAAATTTTCAAAGTCTGCTTTATGTGGCCATGTTTTTTAAGATTCCACTTATTTTATTAGAATGTTATGAGGCACAGAATTTAGGTGCCATTTTCAAATTTTTTGGGAAAATCACCAAAACCTGTATTTAGATGGACCTGCTCAACTTTTAATTGACTGTGAGACGCCTAAATAATAGCTAGACTCATAAATTACCCCATTATGAAAACTACACCCTTCAATGTATGAAAAAGCACTTTTAAGGAGTTTGTTTTATAGGGGTTAAAACAAACTCATTTTGGGTGGAAAATTAAACATTTGTAATGGATTAAATGACAAAAAGCTCTACAAAGTTTGATACTCAATTCCTCCCGAGAATACTTATACCCCATATGTGGTGGTAACCTGCTGTATGGGCACATGGCCGGGCATAGAACGGAGGGAGGTGCCATCCAGAGAAGATTTGCATTGTCAAATTGTACAGTTTACAACTTGTTTTTTTAATGTGGACCTATAGGGGTTTATTTTTTACCACATGAGATGCACTTTTTTGGTACTTAATTTTGGGGCATCTATAGCTAGTTGGTGCAATTTTATTAACTCTTTGTTTGTGGAGGAAATGAAAATCATCAATTTTTAGGAAGATTTTTTTTTGTGTTTTTGGCTGTTTACCATACTATAAAAATAGTATATAATTTTTTTATATGAGTTGCCAGGATTACGAAAATACCTTATTTATATAGATTTTTTTTTTTCAATTTTTACTGAATAAAAAGTAATTTGGCTAATTTTTCGGCTGACAAATCTAGTTAGGGGCTTCTTTTTTGCAAGAAGAGTTGTTCTTATTTTAAAATGTGGAACATTTTTTATCACTTTTTAGAGCATTTGTTTAAAAAATTAATTAAAAATGATCTTTTTTTGGAACGTTTTTTTGCGTCTTTTTTTCCGGCATTTATCTTACGGGTCCAGTATCGATTCTGTTTTATTACACAGATTGTTACAGACTTGACAGTACCAAACATGTGGTTGGGTTTTTGTATTTTTGTGATTTTATACTGTATTAAGTGTTTTTATGGGAAAGTGACATTTTAGGGGCTTACAGGCAGTCCCCGGGTTACATACAAGATAGGGTCTGTAGGTTTGTTCTTAAGTTGAATTTGTATGTAAGTCAGAACTGTATATTTTATCATTGTAATCCCAGCCAGAACTTTTTTGGTCTCTGTGACAATTGGATTTTTAAAATGTTGGATTGTCATAAGAATCAGGATTAACACTAAAGCTTCATTGCAGACACCTGTGATAACTGTCATAGCTGTTTATTGTAGCCTAAGGGTAAAGTACAGTAAATTGCCTATATCCAGTAGTTCGTTTGTAACTAGGGGTCGTATGTAAGTCGAGTGTTCTTAAGTAGGGGACCGCCTGTATATTTTAATGTATTCATTTTTTATTTATTCTGTGTAAATTTTTGTGTTTTTAACTTTTTTAACTTTTCCATACTTGAATTTGAATCAGCGATGCCCAAAACTGGATCGGATCTCCCGGAAAAAGACACTAAAACACAGAGGTCATGCTTGAGTCGGAGTCGGCTCCGATCGCAGGTATAATAGACATCTCACAGATGCTGCTTCTGGTTCTGGCTCCGTTCGTGAGTCGGTGCCAGAAGCGGTACGTTAAAGCACGTCCCGGTGCGGGAAGCATCTACCCGCAGGGACGTACTATTACGTCCTGGTGCGCCTAGGGGTTAAAGATAAAAAAATAGTGATAAAGATCTCTGCAATATTAATTTTTCTGTACTCCTTTTTTTGGGTAGCTGTGCCTTATAGATGAAAATATATTAACTCTTTTGTGCCGGGGTGGGAGTAGAAAATACATCAATTCTGTAAATAATTTTTTACATTTTTTTTTCCTGGTGTTCACACATAGCCTGAGTTACATATAATGAGGTCAGTATGATTATGGTACTATGGTATTTTTTCTTATATTTTATTAAACTTGCAGAATAAAACCTAGTGTCCCACATTTATTAAAGTGCCTGCGCCAGTTTTGTGTCCTGGCTACATTGTGGCTGCCAAGACCATGTGCACCAAAAGGGGCACGTTAGTACTTAGTTGGACCGTGTTCTACACTCCCACAGCATGAACAAAGTGCACCAAACAAAATGGGGCACACTTCCAGAGCAATGGAGGAGGCGGCAGATTCATGAAGAATTTGCACCACAATTCTAGAATCAGATGCACCTGGTGCAGTTTGTACTGTTTTAGATAAATGTGGGGGAAAACCTATAGTTCTCCCATGAGGTGTAACACTATTTTTCTGTTTTAACCATAGAATTCAAAGATGTGTACTTTATGACTCTACACATTTTTCATCACTGATTAGAGGATAATCCTTCAAGCAGAGTTTGATTCTTTTAAGCGGGTTATCAGGAAGCAGAGGTGAAGTCTGTCAAACCTAACTCATGATGTTTTGCAGTAGCAGTGTCTACCTGTGTCTTGCACTAGAAAAACCTAGAATAAACCTACCAACAATCAAACTGGAATACCATATTTGACAGTTTTATGTACATTTTGAAAGAAATTTACCATTAAAGAGCTTGCAGGTGCATGAATTCAGCTAGAACATAAAGTTTAGATGCTTTGGAATATATAACCAGTATCAGTTAGCCCTAGAATACAGATCTATGGCTTCTAAAAATAAATGCTTAATACAACACCATCCAGTAAAGTAAACTAGAAAGACCCAGCATGGGTTCACTTTTTTTGAATGTAGAGAACTGACCTACAACAATGTATGTTGTATCCTGTGACCTACTATCTCAAGTTCAGCAGGTATTTTCTCCTATACTTGTTGTTTTTCCATAGTCCATTCCTAGGTTATTTGTTTTCCTGTTACTGTCTTCTATTCAGTAGGGTGGACTTTGTCAGCAATATAGAAATGTTTAGGAAGGTAGAATAATAAATGATTTCCTATTAATAACAGAGTTTTACGGACAAACAAGAAAAGGAAAGACAATGCTATTTGGCCTTCTCTGTAATACATCAAGTACAGGAGGGTTGGTTTAATTTTTTTTGGCAGAAATATAATCAGTTCTGGGTTAAGAAAAAAAATGTATTATTATTCATAACTTTAATACAGTCTGCGTTATATTAGAAGTTACATTTTTAGTATGTTATATTAGGAGTAAAATATATATTTTGGGCAAAATCAAGTTATTTTTATCTAAGTAAAAAGAATCCATGAGAGTAATGCAATAGGAATTGTTTGTTTATAAAAATCTTCACTGGATATCACCTAATTCTTTTGAGCATAATTAAGAAAAATATGACATGTTCTCCAATGATTTGAATCCTTATTGGGATTATTCATTTTAGAAAAAAAAAAACGGGTGAGGGGAGACCTCATTACAATGTACAACTATCTGAATGGGAAGTACAGGCAACTCCCCAATGATCTTTTTATATCTAGGCCTGTGACCAGGACAAGGGGGCATCCTCTATGCCTAGAGGAGAGGCGATTCTACCATCAACATAGACAAAGGTTCTTTACTGTAAGAGCAGTGAGACTATGGAACTCTCTGCTGCAGATGGTTGTTAAAGAAAATATCTTTGATGTGTTCAAGAGAGGCCCTTATGACCGCCTTGAGAACAAAAATATCACGTGTTACGGAGAGAAAACACATGTTTAATCTTATAGGTTGGACTTGATGATCCTGCATCTTTTTCCAACCTTATCTACTGGGATACTATACAGGGGTATAAAAAAAGGTGTAAAAAATTGGAAAAATGAAATTTTTCTTAAGGTCCTCTTATTGTTCCCTTATGTTTCCCTATTGTTCAACTGTTGTCTCTTGAGCCTACCCAAGTGGGGGCGTTCATAGGCCTCCTGGAAAGCATCTATATATGCAGTTAGATTGAGTGTAAAATAGCTCTCAGGAAGAAGAGAACCTGCATGAAATAGTTTAGAACCATTCCAGGAATTGTAGTCAAGTCACATAACAAGTTACTAATTACCTAGATTAACCCTCAGCGACTGCTGATCAAGCAACTTTTATTTTTTGCATCTTTAGCATATGAAGAGCCTTTATGCATTAGCATAACCACAATAGTTGTTTTTTTGTGATATCGGTTAACCTTTTAAAGGGGCTTTTCCACAAACAAAAGTTAGGCCCTATTCACAGGATAGGGCCTAATCACTGAGACCCCCACAGATCATATAAACAAGAGGTCCAATGGGGTCCCACGTACCTCAGTTGGAACCCTTGTCGCTAGGTCAGACTATTGGAGCACACGGCCGTGCATGACCATTCTGCTCCATTAATCTCTATGGAGCTGATGGAGATCACCGAGGGGAGCGCTGTGCTCAGCAATTTCGGTCAGCTCCGCAGAGATTAATGGAGCAGAGCAGTCATGCACGGCCATCTGCTCCATTAGTCTGACAGAGCGACGAGGGGTCCTCAATTTCATGATCTGTGGGGGTCTCACCACTGATAGGTCTCATCACCGTGGATAGGGCCTAAGGATATTATTTGGATGTACAAATACTATCAATGTATCAACATTTTTAGTTTTTTTGACATTTACAATATGATAACTTTATTTTGTGGGTCCATCAGATCACCCAACACTTGTTTTTAAATTGAAGTTGCTACTGATAGTAAGGCCCCTTCCACACTTCACACTTGCGTTGCAGATTACGTCAGAGTCTGATCAGGGTGCGATCAGGGTTTGGTCAGTGAAAAACGCACATTTTTCATCAGAGTGCAATCAGTTTTCAGTCAGAGTTTGTTCAGTGTCTCAGTTTTTCACGCGCGTTTTCAATGCAATTTCAATGCGTTTTTCACGCGCAGAAAATGCGTGTGAAATGGACTCAGGACTGAGCTCTATTTTTTCTATGGCAATTGATGCGTGAAAAACGCATTGCACTTGCATTGCACTTGCAAGTGTCTCAGAGTGCAATGCGTTTTTGATGCATCTCCATAGACTTGTATGGTGCGTTTTTCACCCGCGTGACTTGCAAAAGTAGAGTGCGTGAAAAAAAATGCAAGTCTGAAAAGACCCATTGATTACAATGGGTCGGAGTGCAATGCAAGTTCTGCGCGTCAAAAGCAGAAAACGTGCGTGAAAAACGCAAGTTTGAAAGGGGCCTAACATTAAAGTGTTACATTATTGGGATCTAGGTTATCTCTGGGCCCTGGAGTGGCAGAAAAAGAAGGACAGTAATACAGCTCGTACATGTGAAATAAATGTCCAGTGCTTAGGTAACTGTGTATACGTATTTGTATACTTGTCTACTGACTAAACCCAAAGTTGTACATGATTCAAGCTAATTTTGATGTTTTAAGAATTTTTTTTACTTAAATTGTTTTTCAATTGAAAACCATTACAACAGTTTAAATGACCAAAAGCAGCAATAGGCAAATATAAATTGGATACCATTGAGTTGAATACGTGAGAAAGTCTCTGTTATAGTTACTTAACCCTAACTAGACCTGCTGTAGGAAAATATATATTAAAAAAGCAAGTTTATTTTTAAAATTTGTAGGTTACTTGAGTGCAAGCATAGACAGAGAGAAAACAACATAGAAGTCAGTCTCTGATAAATTGGACTCCTCGTAATTATAGACTTGTTCTATTTTGAAGACACATTTGTTAAATTGGCTACAGATGACATTAACATCACAGTTATAATACAAACCAAGAACACAGCTCTGTAGGTCAGTGCCAGGTCAAGGGTCTTCTACTGTTCTCAGTTTGAACTGCAAAGATCACTAGAAGGATATCATTAACCCATTATATTTCTGTAATAAAAGTTATTTATTTTAAAGGGCTATGGAGTCTTTATACTAGAGTGATTTTTGTATATGTAATCCCCCTTCCTGTTAGTTCCTAATATGATGCATCTATAATACTTTTAATGCAACCTGATAAGCTCATACAGTGATACTACATTATCCGATGAACCCGTTGCATGCATATGCATGTGATGATGTTTTTTTTCCCCATGCGATTATAATGCGCTTCAAAATGCAATGATAATGCCCAATGTGAATATAGACTGAAGCAGTTTTCAAAGCTTTAACTTACTGTGGATCATTGGAGAAATTTTATAGTGAACAGTTGGCGCTCCTAACCTTTCCTATACTCCTCTGGTTTTGGCTAGAATATTTGCATGAAAAATCATGAATATAATTAAATACACTATGTTTGAATTTAAGGAGCCGCTGAAAATGTAAAATAAATTAAATGGGGTTGGCCACTTTACGTCATTTGTTTGCAATGTGTGTGTAAGTGTCAAGAGCAGGATATTAAGTAATTTACCAATATACATCTATTATAGTTCTACTCTGCTTTCTTTATATGTAAAGTGAAGCCTCCTGTGTTTTACCTCATCAGCAAGACATTCCTGTCTATAAAATGGCTGCAGATGGACGGTCATGTGATGTCTCTTGGCCCATGAACAATCGTAATGACAGGACCTTAATCTTATATTCATAAGTGCTATCATAATTTCCTGGCAGGGCGATTGCTCATGGACATACACCACAATTCTGCAGCATAAACAAAGTGCACTAAAAAAAAGGTGCACACTTCGAGAGCAGCCACTCTGTACACTCCGCAGGCAAATTGCTCGTAGTGGGCCTTTTTGTCTAAAAAGTTTTTTTCTTAATAAATATAGGAAACTGCAAAATTTAAAAATTGGTATTTGTCATACTCTGCCAAGAAGAATAAATAAAATTAAATTTGATGCACCCAAAAAAGAGATCATGAAAAATATATCTTGCCTCACAAAAACAAGTCCTCATCCAGCTATATCAACAGACACAAAAGTATAAGTCTTTTAGAATGTGACATTGATGTGACATCCTGGAGGGGGTATATGCCCGAAATAGTACTAATGAAAACTGAACAAACAATCTCACTGCCTTGTTGATGGAAATATACAAAATATACAGCTCTTGCAATCCAGCAATGAAAAAATGGCAAGTAAGGCCAAAAACGGAATCTAAGGTGTAAAAAGGAATGTTAACTTTCATATTTTTTTACAACTTGCTTGCTCAAAAAAGACACCAAAAGTTACTTTGAAGGTTTATAAATGTACTTTTGTCCCAGTGACCCAACAGGCATCTCCTACTGCTTATTTACTGATCCTTGCTACCAATCAACCTTTCCTTATCTCAATACCTTCCTGCCCATTCATCACACGGCTCTCATCACTACCTTGCTCCCATCAGACCTCCTCGTCTTATGGTTCATCTACTTAGAACCTTATCTGAAGGCTTATCATCCAAAGTGAAATATGGAAACTATAACTGCAACATTGATTTCTGAGACATCAAGTCTTCAGACTGACTTGACATATGATTTCTTTAACCCTTCACTCAATTGGGATATTAGACAGGAAATGAATAGCATTACTGCATTCCAAACACATTACACACTATTTCCACTGTTCATATAGGTTGAATTAGAATAAAAAATCAGGGTAAATAATAATAGGATGCTGTATTGCTGTATATATAAAACTTTTTAGTGTTCGTATAAATCTTGAACCTTTTTATAAATAGCATATGCTGGATGATAGGTTATAAAGTTCACGAGAAAACACTACATACTCTTTACTGCACAACTAGAATACTCACTGGTATAGTATTTAAGGTATTCCAACAGATTTAATAATCCTATCTCATCCTTAGACTGTAAATTTAGATTAGGCAGTCTAAGATTTATAATAGTGGCTAATCATAGATAATATTGCTGCATCTTTAGACTTCATAGTATCAATTTATTTCACCTACTAGAAAACTACTGTGCATCAAATTTCCCAAAATAAAAAATATAAAGGATCTAAAACATTTAAGAATGTAAAGTAAACCCCCCCCCCCCCCCCCCCCCGAGATTAGGCACGGTTAATGGGGCAAGCGCCGACCGCAGGTATCACAGGTAAGCCTTTGCTGCAATATGCAGCAAAGACTTATTGGTTACAGAGAGGGCTCAGCCCATGAGCCCTCTCTATGCACCCGGTCCCGACGTGTGACGTACTATTACGTCACATGTAAGTAAGGGGTTAAAGCACAAGTACAAGGACTAACCTTCACATGGGCGGTGTCATGACAGCTGTGGGCGGTGTCCTGGCAGCTTTGACAGGCTGCATGGAGTTGACAGGTTGACATTTCATTAGGAATTTTTGGGCAAGTTGGCTCATTTGCATAATTTAAAAGCCTTTTTTGTATAAAAATAGCGCATAAGTAGCTAAAAGAAGTCAGTGTGCTTGGTTTACAAGCCTTCATCTTGTCCTCCAGCCCCATCTACTCCTCCCCATGCTCTTCTAAGTATTCAGCACTTCATGTCATGTGACATGGGTGCTCAGTGTAAATCACATAGTTGGTCCAGGTTAATAATTCTGCACACCTTCAGCACAATACTCTCCTCCTCTTCTCTTCCCGGTGACATCATGCTGGACCAGACAGTTATGTGAGACTGGTTTTCTGCATTGTCCAAGAACTAGCAGGTCTCTTTTGATCTGCTGCTCCAGGACTCACCTAGAGACAAAATGAGAAATTAGAAAGCCATGTGGCGGTACTATTACTAACAATCTTTACAAAAGGCAGTGGTGGAATTCCGCCTTAACTAATATATACAATTCTTAAGAAGTTAAGCAGAAAAATACATAAGCATACACAGTCTCTTCAAAAATTACTAACACATTTGAAAAATCTTCACATCATAAACATTAGCTAAATGCTGCTTCAGGCAACGACTACCGAACAAGTAAAAGAAACCCTAACATTGAAATGTTCTACCCAGAGCTTTTCAGAACAGGCCATATGCAGAAAATACTGTCCATAGATGGAATGCATGAGCACGTGTCATTGGAGCTGTAGTAAAGTTGGAAGGTGATGGGGTGAAATACTTCAGCTTTACTATTACATATAGTGAAACACAGCAGATATAAGGGCATCTTGGGCTCTTCTAGAACAACTAATTACCTTACTTTGATTAGAAACTTGCCATATCAACGAGTTAATGTACCTATTTTTATTGGACTAAATTTCACTTGTATAAACTGAAGTTGTCAAAATTTCATTAGTGGTATAGACAGATGGATAGCACCAAATGTTTTACATATACCGTATTTTTCGGCCTATAAGGCGCACCGGAGTATAAGGCGCACCTCTAATAAATTCCTGCTAAGACATCTAGGTTCATATATAAGGCGCACTGGAGTATAAGGCGCAGGATCAAATGCAGTACCTAAAAATGACCAGCAGGTGGCAGACCTGTGCACAGTTCAAGCCAGCTACACTTCCCAGGAAACTTGTCTTCAGCGTATCAGAGAGCTCCGATCTCAGAGGTATGGGCTGCTGGGAGTTAATGCAGGGTGATGCAGCAGGGGTTAAGCGGTCTCCCTCTGCCCCTTCTCCTTCCCTCCTCAGCCAGGGTGTTATTCCTGTGGGGTTCCCTGTGGCTCCTCTTTCCCCTGTTACAGGGCTGTCAGGTATGGGGGATTGTTTACTGATGATGATGATTGCCTCGTGGTCGGCACTATGGCAGCTCCGATCTCTCCATGCTAGGGGAGGGCAGGATGGGCACAATGTTAGTTGTGGTGCCAGGGCACTTCAGGAGCTAGGGACCCTGTATACTGTGTGGGAAGGTTCAGGAAATTTCTGGGGATGGAGTTATTAAACACTGGTAAATGTACAGTACATCTTGTCTTTAGCACATTTCTGTATAAGTTCATGTATAAGGCGCACTGGCCTATAAGGCGCACCTTTGATTTCTGAGAAAATGAAAGGATTTTTGGTGCGCCTTATAGGCCGAAAAATACGGTACTATAACAAATCGAGCAATAGACTGGATTATGGCAACTTTGACTCATGAAATCAAAGGAATTTCTGGGTCTCAAAATGCATGAGTCGGAACAGAACAACCGACCCCCCTCCCCCCCCCAACTTTCCTACACATTCTCAGAATCTCCTTGTCCTTGTATGGTGAAAAGGGATGCCCTTTATATCTTCCTTAGGTTTTTAGGTCTCAATAGCAGCAATTTAAAACTTTAACACAGACAACAGTCTATAGACAGACAAGCGTAGTTAGACAGAACCGAGTCAAATCCAAGATGGAGGTGAAGCACAGAATTGAATAAAAAGAGAATGGTCACATAATGAATGGTCAGATACACAGAATAGACCAGGAGGCTCCACTTTACATATCAAGAAATAGAGAAAGGTATCAGGAGACCAGTAAAACCAGCAAGGTGTAATGAAACTGGGCAGATATATTAAGGAGTTCCTGGATGCTGCCCCCAGTACCTGACTGGACCAGCCGTCCATTACTCAAGTTAACCATTGCCTCTGAGCTTCAAAACCATGCAGGGACAAGAGAAATAGATCCCAAAATAACACCAATCAATGATTTATAAACCCAAGGGGGCACATTTACTTCCAAGGAGTTTACTGAAAGTGCATTGTCCGTCTATTATGCTGTGTGCAACAATTCACTAAGATTGTGCGCCTGAAATCATGAATGTGTTGCTTTCCTGCTCAGGTCAGAGTTCACCATCTTTTTTGTGGTGCACCTTTAACATAGGGCGTGCAACACAATTTAAAAGTTAATTATGGTGCTCTGTCTAAACCAGTCAGACTATCTGACAACATGCCCCCTGATTTGTGTCGCATGGAAGCCAGCACAGCTGCGTCACAAATCCCAGCGCAGATACTTCTTAAATAACTGTGCAAGCCGTTTTAGCCCCAATAAAGGTCCACTGCCCGACAAAAGTATGCAGCACGACCCTTAGTAAATGAGCCCCAAGGTGTCAGTATTGAGAATAAAACATAACTTTTAGTAGATATGCATTAAAATATCCATACATATGCAATACAGGCAGTCCCCAGGTTACGTACAAGAAAGGGTCCATAGGTTTGTTCTTAAGTGGAATTTGTATGTAAGTTGAAACTGTATATTTTATAATTGTAGGTCCAGACAAATTTTTTTTTGCCCCAGTGACAATTGGAGTTTAAACATTTTTTGCTGTAATTGGACCAAGGATTATCAATAACGCTTCATTACAGACACCTTACAGCTGATCATTGCAGCCTGGGACTATAGTAAAGCATCCAGAGAGCTTCACCAGAGGTCACAGTGGGCAGAGGGGTCCGTCTGTAACTATGGGTCATCTGTAAGTCGGGTGTCCTTAAGTAGGGGACCGCCTGTATATATAAATATTCATATCAAAGGGCAGAGAACCATATCAAATACATAAAGTAATGGTTCGATCTCACCTAACACATGTGTATAGAAACCAAGGAGGGATCACAGGAGCCAAAAAATGGAGCACAGATCCAAGGAGCATCACAAAGAAGGGACAATACCCTAATGTGCCCTAAATGCTGTATGATCCCTAAACAGCCCAAAAGACTGACAAGGGCAGAAGCAAACTGACCCTAGGGAAAGCTAGCAAAGCCCTCGTATATCCCTGGCAAGAACATCTTTCTGACCGATTTCTTGATCAGCATAAGGCTTCAGCATTCTTCAGGCAGAACTGGACTGCCAGATTGGCTAGTAACAGTGGTCACTAGCCACAGCTGTTTTATTAGTCTTATTCTTAATACCTTGTGTTTATATCACAGAGCTGGGCTGCAGAGGAACTTAGTATGGTTCAGTCATTCCCAATAATACAACAGATGCTGGCACAAATGTAACAGTTGCACATTTAATATTCCTGAATCCTATGTTTGTCCTTACAATGCCTGATGTTGTTCTAATTTAAGCTCAGAACTAACACTTGTAATGTGGTCCTGGTCTAATGATGTCTCTTTGTCTATAAAATTTCCATTCAGATCTCAGAACATCTGGGAAAAAAATATTTTTCATTAAATTATAGATAACTGTTACCATAGCTTTCATATTACCACATGCATGTACATTGTGAAGGCTTGTAAGTTTCTGTTTTATGTTCCTCAAAGCATTGCCTAATAGAGCAAAGTCCACGCAGCCATCAAAAAAATGCTATAAATATACATGTGTACAGTACACATGGAGAGTGTTACATTCAGAATATGACATCAGTGGGTTATGTGGCCACAAACCTTGAAACACATGTAAGTTGGCAAAGATTTAAGGTCAAAAATCTGTTAATGCCATTTTATTTAAAGAAAAAACAGAATAATTTGAAAATCCATGTGTGTTTTTATTGGCTCTGGAGGCAGGTCTGTAAATCCAATTTTGTATCACATACAGTATTTTCTTTCCTGTATACGGCAAATAGATGGGAAATCTGCAGTCAATAAAAATTATGTAAATTTTAATTCTCTAAGTTAGCGTTTATCATCTTATAGAAATTTGTTCTTCAGAATGCAACATACTGTATATGCTAAAGTGTATGGTGACCCGAATATAAGCCGAGGTACCCTTATTTTACAAGAAAAACTGGGAAAAATGTATAGACCCGAGGATAAGTTTAGGGTGGAAAATGCTCTTCTCATATCCTCCCCTAACTCATGAAATTCCCAGCAGCCTCCCCCCCCCCACTAAAGAAAAGACCAGAATCCTACTCTCACTCTTTAAATCTCCTGCAGCCTTCCCATCATTAAATTCACAGCAGCCTCCCCTAGTATATAGGTATACCCAGCACACTGCCCCCAGTATATACAGTAGCCCAATACACTGCCTCCAGTATATAGGTATCCAAGAACACTGCCCCCAGTATATAGGTAGCCCAGCATCACCCCTAGTAAATAAGTATGTCCAGAACACTATCACCAGTATATAGGAATCCCAGCACACTGCCCCCAGTATATAGGTAGCCGAGCACACTACCACCAATATATAGCTATCCCAGCATATGCCTGCAGGATATAGAATAGCCCAGCACCTACCCCCAGTATATACTGTAAGTATGTCAATAACTTTACTACCAGTACATAGGTATGTTCAGCACACTGCCCCCTAGCATATATGTAGCCCAGTGAATGCATGTAGGTTAGCCCTGAACCTTTCCCAGGATATAGGGTAGCCCAATACATGAACAGCACTCCCTGCAGCTTCCTTGGCCTCCAGGAATTGGGCACAGGGTTCCAGTCTAGCAACATGGGTAGTGACAGGTCCAAGAGCTCTGCCCATGCACACACTATCATCAGGTGTCCGCTCCGTGTTTGCATGCGCTTCCTCCGGGTCCTCCGGTTTCCTTCCAAACTCCAAAACATACTGGTTGGTTGTTCAGATTGTGAACCCCATGGTGACAGGGACCAATTTGGCAAGCTCTGTGCGGCACTGCATAATCTGTAGGCGCTATTTAAATAAATAATTATTATTATAAATGTACATATTTATGCTAAAATTATTATGGGAGCTTTTTAGTTTTGGGTTGTTTATTAATTAATTTATTTGTTGTTTACATGTTCACTTCACTGTACTTTATTATCTCTTAGGAAGCTTTTTATGAAATGTTGATAATCTTATGTCTTTTTGAAATAGCTGTGTTGCTTTCATTTGTGATACTATGTTATTTTCACTATTTCTGCAGACTTTAGAGTTTTTGCTTTTATATTTTAACACATTACTGTTTTTCCACATTTAAAAGGGGTCTAGCCCCCTACAAGTAAAAGAAGCATTGTGTAGCTTTTATCTTACTTTGTGGTGCATCATGAGTAAGGGTAGCGCTTGGTGGTGATGGTGGCATAAAAAGGATAAAAACAAATGAACCAGCAGACGTGTGAATAACCAGAGGTATTATGTAACTCCCCAATGTCATTGAAAATCAACATTCTGCTACAGCCTCTACAAGTTTACTACCTTGTGCCTACTCGTACATCTGAATTTTTATGGGTAGGTCAACATACAATATACATGTTTAATCACCATTTGTTCATACTATAAAAGTGAAAATCCAGTGAGCCTGGAAATGTTTTGTTGTTTCATGGCCTATATTGAAAAGAATGTCCCTTATAATTCCCCAACTTTATATCTTGAAATTACAAAGAGCGTAAACTTTAACTCTGAAGGTATAACATTTCACAAGCAACAACAAATAAAAGCATTTTATATATAAAAGCATTTAAAATGTTTACAAATATACTAAAAAGCTTGTCTTTCTTCATATAGAAATCCACATTTGTAACAGCTAAAATAATCCCTGAAAATGCCACCTCTCCTCGGATCCTACAATATATTTCATTATTCTAAGGAGTTCATAGTTCTTCTTGAAGTGGCCAAAAGAGGCGACGTGCTGTGTGGTACCTTCTACTAGTACTACTACTACTAATCATTATTTATATAGTGCCATCATATTCTGTAGCGCTTTACAAATCATGGGGGGAAAAACAATAAATATGTTACATTACATGGTACAAACAGACATTTGGAACAACAGGAGTGAGGGCCCTGTTCACAAGAGCTTACAATCTGTTACAATCTGTTAACTATTTAAAAGTGAACTTTGGATCAACTCAACAATAATTAGGAAGAGAAGCCCAGATGCAGAACACTCACAACTGTGGAGAAGTCTGCAAAAAATCCACAACTGATTCTGCATCATCAAAACTGACTCTTAAAGAGTTTACCCCACTAAACTACCATCTCCTTCAGGTAGGGTATGACATCCCCTCTAGAATTCCCTCCTCCCATGTGAAATATCACCTTTCCCCCTACAAAACATCTCTTCCAATGTCATGTGAAAAAGGGCAGAGAAGAGTCACATTTTACCTGAGGTGAGTCAAGTTTAGAGGCTACATGAGGTGGGTCTCTTCTCCTCTAAAAATCTCTTCTTTCAAATCGCATCAGGCTTGTGGCTCTGTGATATGCAGAACCAGAGATACAGACATGGGTGCTTGGCCTTTATCATATTTCCAAATTGCCCCTATAGTTGAAAATGCAGATCCAATCCCCACCATTTGCTTTAACTGCCTGTATCTATGGTTCTGTAGGTTATAGAACCAGAATTCAATCTAAAAGATGAGATTCTTATCTTTAATATGACACCAGCACCATTTTACTAACTGCTACACTAATCACCTTTCTTTGTTATTTGTCCAAATAAAATAGCCTGATGTTGTTTAAGAACTTCCTCATATATATATATATATATATATATATATATATACACATGTATATATTTACAGGCAGTCCCTGGGTTACATACACGATAGGCTCTGTAGGTTTGTTCTTAAGTTGAGTTTGTATGTAAGTCGGAACTGTATACTTTATTATTATAACCCCAGTCCAAATATTTTTGGTCTCTTTAACAATTGGATTTTAAAAATGTTGGGTTGTCATAAGAACCAGGATTAACAATAAATCTTAATTACAGACACCTTTGATAACTGTTATAGTTGTTTCTTGTAGCATAGGAGTAAAGTACAGCAAATTACTCGGGGTCCTATGTAAGTCAGGTGTTCTTAAGTAGGGGACCACCTGTATATATAAATCCAACAAATAGTCCTCTTATGGCTTAGGAAACAACATCAGACAACATCTATAGCAATTCCAACCATGGCAATTTTTCTGGGGTAGGAGAAGGATTTCAACTTTTACATTACAAGAAGTGAATTGCACCAAGCAGTGATTGACAAATCAGGTATTCTAAGCCTGCAGTGTAAATCATTGAAGGGTTTTTACAGAATGTGGATGGGATTTTATGAATCCCTCCTACTATAAAGCTGTTGTAAATCACTCTCCGTTTGTTTTAGTTCTCATACTACCCCAACTTTTTTATACTAAAAACAATATAGGTTGAGCACAGAAAAGGAATAATAAGTTGGATCTTTTTTGTTCTTGAAAACATGTAAGTAGAATTTGCTGGAAAAGACCAGTCGTATCTCTTCCTGCACTACCCACACAAAACAACCAAAAGGGCAAATGTCTACATATAAAGCAACTTTGCTTCCTTACAAATCACCAAACCAAAAACACAAAAGATAGAAGCTTTTCACCAAAAAATGTATAGAAGCAATGGACCCCTTGGATGAAGGCTAGGTAGTTGATTCATGATTGTTAGGATAACCCTGTATAATTGTACAGACAGCTTTTTGCATACCTTGTGCTTGTAATCATATGTCTTTGGCACAGTTACTTACATTAATACGTAATTAGGCCGCATGCACACTGACATATGCCCGCACAGTCGTGTGAATGTGGCCCTATGCCGACATTTTATGCCATTTAGTGCTGTACTGTTTCCATGTATTACATTTTTATCATGACTTTCTGCATTAATAAAGATAGAATTTTTTACTATACATTTTTGGTGACAAGTTTCTATCTTTTGTGTTTTTGGTTTGATTACCCATACATTTGTAGTGCCAAAATAACACTTTCAAGGAATTTCTTAAGTAACTCTGCCATATAAAAAATGAAAGAAGGAACATGCATTAAATGGAGCTGTTTTAAATAAGACAGTGTGAAATATAGAATCAAGCTGCAGGGTACCAGTCCATCCACCAGTGGTGTTCCAACAGTAATGGCCAGGGATGCCCTCTAGGGGTTTTCAGGGGTATCAGTTGATCATAGGCCATGAAGATTGAGGAAGACCAAAATGCTCTTATTGGATATTGTTAAACACATTATATTGCAGTTGGTGGTACTTTTAGCAATATCACAGAGGGAACAGGAGCCAAAATATTTTGCCCCAAACCTTGCCATGAGCCTCCAAAATGGATGGGGTTTGTGGATCCAAACAGTTTTTCATCGGACTAAAATAATGCACAGAACCCGAACTGTTAAAAGAAGCATAAGCCTCCATTCTGGTGCCTCTTGATAACAGGCATGTGTTCCCTTTTGCTTTGGTTTTCTGTGTTTTTAATTTACTTAAGCCTAAGCTCCCATTTTCTAAGTATTTCTGTTAGGCCTCAGGCCTACGAGAAGTTCTCTCTGCAAATCTCTGGAGAACTTTTCCTATTGACTTTGATATATCACAGACACATATTTTAATGCAACTTTATTTTTCCATGCTGACTAAAGTTTGCAATGGAATTTTATCCTATTACTTTTAAAATGAAGACAGCTGCGGGTAGCTGTGAAAAAGACACAAACAAGAGCCTGGGACAAAATCTTCATGTTTTACACAACACATCAGACACAAATTGTGTTAAAAAGAAACGCAGCAATTCAAAACATATTAATTAGCTGGAAGTAAAACTGTGTCCATTCCAAAAGTATTGCCCCCTGTGTTCCCATGGCGCATGTTTACTCACATGATCATATATAGTCACACATGGTTTTGGTTTACTATATTATGTTCTAATAAGTGAATGCAAATGAGAGGCAATTAACATCCAAATTGGAAACAAATGATAGAATTTAAGATACAGTCCTATTCTGCAGCCCCAACAAAAATGAGTTAGAAAATAGAAAACAAGAGTGATGGCCAAACAAATGATTTCTCATAAAGCAATATCAATCAAACCTCATAGAGATACATGATATGTGTATACAGCTTCATTTCAGTTGTTACTTCAGATCCCAGACAAGTCTTACTCTATCATTTTACAGAAAATCCTATAATTGGAACCTCAAAGCACACAACCTTTAAGTTGAAAGCTACCAATCTACTTGTCGTACAATTATAGCTTTGAGTATTTCCAGTCTTGTAATGGGAGCATAAAATAGTAAAGCAAAAATGATACATTAAAATATATACGGTAATACAAATGAACATATTCATAATAGTATATATTGTTCCATGAGATCTGATTAAAAAAAAAGTTGAATTACTAATTAACAATTTTTTGGGGGGTTGGGTATGAATAAAGCAATTTACATATGTCCATAGGGAAAAAGGCTATTCAAACATCTCTTCCCAAGACCACATGAGAAGTAGTTCTGAAGTTCTGTTTGCCGTGCTTAGTGTCCATAGACTCTATACCCCTAGAATTCAGTAGTGATATCACATACAAAGCCCCCTCTGTTTTGATAAAGGGACGGATCAGTATAGTTTCAATGAACGAGATGAATCTGAAAACATTTTTTTGCCTAAAAGCCTTTATTAACCTTGTTTTTGGTTAAATATATGTCAAGTTACTAAGAATATGATGCAATTCGGGAAGAAACAGAATAGACTGGATAGTCATTAGAAGCCACATTGGGGGGAATTTATAATTTTTTTTTTTTTGTCTGGCGTTGTTTTGGTGCAAATGCTGTTCGGTGGTTTTCCAATGTGCCAAATAAACATAGGACAGTGCAAAGTAATATTCACATAGACCCTGCTTGCACCAAATTCATTATTTGCTTAGACTAGTTTTCACAATACGACTGAATTAATGAATTGCTACTCTCTAGGTGCAAGTTTTGGAACAAATTGATGCCAGTCCACACCCTGACCTATGTACTTAGACTTTTGATAGTATTTTGAGCATGTATTTGCATCTGTGGCAAACAACCCACATAGCATAAGAACACTGCCAACAGATTTATCAATAGCCGAAGCCACTTTAATAAATCTGACGGCAGCGGAACTCTAAACACAGACATAGAAGTGTCGTAAGGAGCCGCCTAATTATAAATCTCCCCCACTCCTCCTATGTATCAAAACCTTCAGAACCAATAAGATTCCAGCTTTTATTTTTCTGGTACAATTTTGAAGATGTTTGGAAGATAAAGCCTTTTATTGTGAATAATGACCACAGTGTTATTATTGGAAATATCCTTCAGGGAATGTTATCTTTAGTAAAGTCATTAAAGTAGGAAATAAAATCCTTTTTATGTTACTTATTCCATCTTGACTTTAATGTCTACACACAATGTACCAACCCATGGAAATAGACACAAACAGATTTGTCCTTGTACTATGGGAGGTCATCTGGAGCCACTCTCACACTTTGTGATGTACCATCATGCTTTCTAACCGCTGTGAAGTGACTGAATGTACACAGAAAACATAACCAGAACACAGCTGGCGGTTAGAAAAATAATTGCCCTGATAATGTGACCTCCATGGTACCATAGCAGAGTACGTATAAGAAGGTCAGCACCACATTCTCGACCCACACCCACACCATTCTGCATATTTCCCATGCTGCCACTGCACAGTGTCCCCAGCTCATCTAGTCTCTAGAATCCAGTGCATAGTGGAATAAACAGATATAAATATATATGGAAAAACATCTGAAAGTGAAACACAGGCCCCAGGGGGTACAGAGCCCGCGCACAAGCCGGTCTTTACCAACTGTGCAATAAGTGACTAAATAATTAGTTAAACCAACACAGCATGCAATATGGCTTTCCTCAAATGTGTACATATGGTTTGCCTGAGAAAACCCTGACACAGCCAGATCTAGTCAATACATGCCTACATCTAACATATGAGAATTCAAAGACGCAGGGCCAATGGTGGGTCATTAGCCCCCCTCTTGTACAGAACTCAGCAAGTTGTACTGTAACAGAGTCAAATCATCTCGGCATGTCCTAAACTCTTAAAAGAAAGAAGAGCACCAGGATAATATAAAAAGGGAAAACAAATAGAAATTGACAGAATTGTTTAACGTCACGTGAGCAGCATATTTGTACTCCGTAAAGACAGCATCCTTTGTTCTCACTTTAACCTATTAGATTTTCACTTCAAAAACATTTTTCCGACATGGCCTGGTTTTTTTCACTGCACAGGCTGTAAATGTTTTCCTTGCGCACACATACATGACAATAAATTAGATGGATATTAATCACAACTGCTTGCTTGAAATCACTACAAATGCTTCTTTTCAGAGTTTTGCATTCAGGATTGCACAACCCAAATCACAAATCTTTGATGCCCAATGACAGAGGTTTATATTTCAATGAGGTCTGATTTATCCAGACACATTGGTCAATGAGTTCCATACATTTAGCTGTATTGGGTCCAGGATACAGTGCTTTGGGTTTTGTTTACGACATTGGGCTCTGTAGTTTGCTTTTATATATGATCCTGATTACATAAAGGAAAACATGAAGGAAAACTTGAAGGAAAACATGATTGCACAGCTGCATTTCATTGGATTCATTATTTGTGCCCTATACTCATTTCCCACAAAAGGTTCATATCTAACAGCACTGATGCATACAAGGCACCACAAGGTGTAAGTGCCCTTGTATGCGTCTTGTAGAAATCTACTTAATATTAGAAATGAGGCTTGTATTCCAGTTGTTTTACTGTAAAGATGCAAAACAACCTATCTCTTTCTGTCAAGGGTTAAAAATTTCTCTCCATGACTTTGCAAGCTATTATTAAGCTAGGTCACCAGGTACATTAGTTTAATGCCTATAAGCCAATCATCAGGGAGCTATGTCATTGCCAGTTGTGTCTGGCTGCAGTACACCAAGCCAAGTGTGCTACTCTATAGGAGAAACAAGCCATAAAAAGAACACAGATGAAGTTTTGGACATTTGACTTAGGCCCCATGCACACGCCCATATAAAAACGTCCGTATATACAGAATACCCATATATAACGGCCATATATATGTATCCTATTGGTATAAAGCCACATACATTTCAATGGGCGATACAGTTATCCATGTACATGGCCGTATTGCCCACCGTACCGTACGCGAGCCATATTAAAATATAGAGCATGTCCTATTTTCCACTGTATTTCCACTCCGTACGGCCCATAGAAGTCAATGGGAATGTATAAAATACAAGCTAAATACATGCTGCATTCTGCTCTGCTCCATATGCTGCCGTATATACATGCAGTATCCAGAACCAGTGGGAGGAGCATTCTGTCATTCAGCCAATAGTCAGTGATCCATCATCTGCCAGCCCACCGTATTTTATATGGATACGGTGCAATACATTGCCATACTGTTGCAATATGCCCCCTATTTACGGCCAGAATACAGCCGTATATACAGAACAGAAAAGACCATACGGTCGTGTGCATGAGGCCTTATAGATACTTGATATATATTAATAGCATGTGGTACATGATGCTTATAATGCATAGTAATGTGTCCTATTTCTTAGGCTCCACCATTTTTATGTGCACATCTGTATTGCTGTGTGTTGCTCTATATGAGCTTGAACAAGTGATCAGAAGATTGCTTGTTCAAACCTACCTGCCAATTAAAAAAGTTTAAAACAATAAATAACTTTTGCTTTGAATTAAATATTAAAATAAAGTGAAAGGCCCCAAAACACCACTAATAGCACATCTAATAAAGTACAAAAAAACACAACATCACTACAACCGTAACAAACAGTCTGTACAATAAATCATATAAATAATTGGACCTGCTTGGTGAACGCTGTAAAAAAAAAAATTAAAAACTTGCCAAAATGTGTATTTATCATCAAATTCCTTTACAAATAATGTTTCAAAAAGTGATCGAAAAAAGTTATAAGCCCGAAAATGTACCACTGAAAAGAACAACTGGTCCCGCAAAAGCCCACAAAGTTAGGCCCCTGCAAAATGGTGATGCTAAAACAAATGTGATTTTTTTTTCTATCATACTTTTATACAAATATAAATAAGGTATCACACTACTCATAGTGATCCATAGAATATTATTTTAATGCTGCAGTGAACATAACCCCTCCCAACATGCTAAAAAAACAAAACAAGAATGGAGGATTATATTTTTCTCCACACAATAATGCTAAAGACCCCCTAAAATTAAGTTCTAAGATGTATCTTGTCTCACAAGATATGAGCCCTTATTTGTCCAAATTGCCAAAAAAATAAAGATTGTATAGCCTTTAAACCCTTCACCTACACACGCTGTTATAGAACAGTGCAGCAGGAAGTGACTTGTCAACACGAGACAGTGATCGGGGCAAGATGGTGACAAGATGGTCCAGAGGGGTTTCACTGCCCCCCACCAGTCCATGTTTGCTGCTATTGGCTGGTCGATCCAGACCAGCCAATAACAGCAATATTCATCACAATGGGCATCATATGGGTTAATGGGAGCAACAAGTGAAAATAATTGCTGGTGTCTAGGACAGCACAAATCATCAATGGAAGGGGCCATGTCTGATGGCATCATGCCATCTTTCAGAGAGCTCAGATTGATGGCACTGTATAACTCTTACATGCTGTTGCAATATGCAGGTTGTGCCATATCATAGTTGTTTTTAAGAGGTGGTGATTAAGGAACTAATATTTGGACAAGAAGGACAGTGCCCAAGTACTTCTGGATAAGATGTCAACACATGTTTTGCCAGGGAAACATTTTCCCGGTGAATTCCTCAATTCCTCAAGTCTGATTGTAAAGGAAGACTCAGAAAAGAGTCTGTTCCAAAAAGGGAGGTTAAAGAGGACCGTTCACCACATCACACATCCGGTAGGGGCTGTTACACTGATTCAGGGGCACTTTGAATTTAAATTCTAGCCCCCACGGTTGCAGAGATATCATTCAAAGTTTCTGACCATTGTAATCTGTGTTTGGTCAGAGAGGAGGAGCTTGGGCTGGAGGCGTGTATTATGTTAATCTTCTTTCATCCGTTCCATTCAGTGGCAGGCAATGTCAGAGAAGCTATTAGGAATATTGTGCTGTGATTTTTATCTATGTTCATCGAAGGCTATCACACACATTCCGCTAATATTCTGTTGACAATGACTACTAATAATCAAGTTTCACCAGTTTTGCTGGCGGTGGAGTTTGCGTAACAGTTACGTTTATGCGTTGTTTGCATCACGGTTATGCGGAGTTTGCATCACCTTTACGCGCCATTTGCGTCACGGTTATTTTTAAGTGGTGTTGGCGTCACGGTTACATTTACACTGCGTTTGTGTTACTGTTACGCGGTGTTCGCATCACGTTTACTCTTCTGCTGTGTTTACCTGGCATTCGCATTTACACTGTGTTTGTGTCACGGTGCCGCTTACACGGCGTTTGCACCACTTTTACGCTTCCGCAGTGTTTGAGTGCCATTTGCATTCACACAGCGTTTGTGTCATGGTTGCGTTTAAGTGGCGTTTGCGTCACATTAACACCTAAGCAGTGTGCGCTTCATGTTTATAGTTCCGCTGTGTTTGCATGTTGTTTGCCACACAGTTCCACTTATGTAGCACTTGCATCACGGTTATGCTTACACAGCATTTGCGACACGGTTGCGCTTATGCTACGTTTGCGCTTAAATGGCTTTTGTGTCATGTTACGCTTACGCAGCATTTTCTTTACGATTTGTCGCCGTTTACGTCACGTTTACACTTAAGCAGCGTTCGTGTGGTGTTTACGTGGCATTTGCATCACGTTTATACTTATGCAGTGTTTGCGTTGCGCTTACGTGCCCTTTGTGCTACGCTTACACACCGTCACGTTTGTGGTATTTTTATGCTTACGAGGCGTTGAGTCATGTTTGCGCTTGCACATCATGTTTGCGCTTACACTACATGCAGTGTACTTTCCTAAATGGTGACACTTGTTGGGGTTCCGCTCTGTTTTGGTACCACTAGAGCTCTCTAAATGCATCCTGACACAAGTAAAGGATGTCTGTCAAATTTTACTTCTAAGGCCAACATCCCCCTCTTTCCCTTCTGCGCCCTACTGTGTACCCATACAAACTTTTAAAAGTGACTTTTGTGGGAAAATTTTCACCTTTTTCCATTTGGGGCCTAATTGAATCAAACACTTGTTGGGGTAAATACACATATTATACCTTGCTAAATTCTCCAAGGGGTGTCTCTTGTTGGGGCTTTCCTCTGTTTTGGTACTACAAGAGCTCTCTAAATGCATTCTAACACAATAAACCTTTTTCAGCCATATTTGTCCTCTGAAAACTGAACAATGATATTTCCCTTCCAAGTGCCCCCCAGTGCCCGTACAGCAGTGTGCAGTGACAAAGAAAATATATATACTCAGAAGGAATTGTAAAATGCATTTTCATTTTTAATCCATTGGGAATGTGTGAATTGTAGTGTTCAATTAATAGATTGTTAAATAAAATTACATTTCTATAATTTCACTTTCATTTATTTTTCACCCTCATTAAACGCTCATAGGTTTAACAAGCTTGCCAAAAGTTGTTTTGAATATTTTTTGAGGTGCAGTTTCTAAAATGGTGTCATTTGTTGGGGTTTCCTATACATTAAGCCTTATAGAGTCACTTCTAACTAAATTGGTCCCTCCAAAAAGCCTCCTAACATCCTAAAAAAGGGAAGGATGTTTGAAAAATGATGCAGACATATGGAAAATGTTAGTTATCAAGTTATTTTTGTGATATGACTAACTTTCCAAAAAGTAGAAAATTTGAATTTGGAAAACATAATTTTTTAAAAATGTTTTGCCAAATTTCAGTTTTTTTCATGAATAAATACTAAACATATTTCTTAAATATCTCAACCAACATAAAGTACAATGTGTCACGAAAAAAAAAATCTTAAAATCACCTGGATATGTTAAAGCTATCCAAAGTTATAACCACTTATAGTGACACATGTCAGATTCCAAAAAAAAGGGCACTGTCAGGGAGGTGAAAAATGGCCAAGTCGTCAAGGGTTAAACTTTTTCTTATGAAACATCACCTTCAAACAGTGAACGTTTAATAGATTGTATATATATATATGTATATATATATATATATATATATATATATATATATATATATTATTAAAGTGGTTTCATATACTGCAGACACAGTTAGCATAAGATTTCTCTAAAGACTGAAATAAATGGAACCCACCAATAACATTCTCAGAATGGGTCCTTTTGCCTGGTATGGTCATTGTTCCTGTGAGAGCAGTGAATGAATTGTCCTTGATTTCATTAAGGAATAGGCATTAGAAAATGATATGTAAATGATAGTATTCCATATTTACAAGCAGTTACATTGATTCTTCTCCAAAACAAAAATGTCAGTGTTGATGAAATTCCATAGCGCTATGCAGGTTCCATAAGGCCCTTCTCTTAGTAATTGATGTCATAATATTAAATGGCATGACAGACACTCAATAAGTCAGAGTATGTTATATATTTTTAACTGTGCAGCCTTCAACATACTCCACGTTCCCAGAGATATATAAGTGAACCTTTCATCATCCTTGGGTGAAATTTACAGCTTGTAGCCTTCGTCATGTTAAGAACATCACACAATCCCCTTCATTCAGACTTTAATAAGGAAGCTGAGGGAAATTTAACCAGGGCTGTTTTGCGGGTGACAGAACAGAAAAATGTTCTGGAGTCAAAAGTTAGCAAAGCGTCTCCAGCACAGCCCATTAAAACACAAGGCTGGCACAGCTGGATATTGGAACCATGTGTCCAGAGGAATTTTTCTTCTGGTTAGACATTCCAAAATATTGTCCCAAAGCCAAACCGTTCGGTGTTAGGCTAATTTAAGCAGTATGTTGAAATCAGCTTCGAAGGCTTTGATCATACTGAGATTGTTTGTTACAAATTGAACGCACCAGCCTCCATTCCTGGCTGACTGCGCCCCTGGATTTGTAAAATTAAATGCCTCGTTTAATGCACTTTGTACATGAGAAGAAATGTTTTGCTTGAGGATCTGATAACGAATTTTTCACCTACAATGCACCTATGTATTTTTTAACCCATTTGCTACCAATGATAAGTTGAGAACAAATGAAAATATCGCTAAAAAGGAGACTCTTCCCCAAGTAGGTCCAGGCATGGAAATGTCATGATGAATGATCTTCTAGACCTCTTGACATCATGTCAGAAATACAGGAAGGAAACTAAGAGTGAGTAAGAGGGCTGTCCCTGAAGAATCCTTGTAGCAAAGCGTCTTATGAAAGGGTTTCCAATATCTTAACCCATTGTTTGCATAATTTGCTTCAATCACTTATACATGCCACTTGGTAAGACATGGGATTTACAATATATATATATATATATATACTGTACATATATATATATATATATATATATATATATATATATATATATTGCTGTAGAATACAAGGCCTACATATCAGGTGATGCTTTTAGGCACCAATAACAAATGTTAAACCATAATATATGTTAAAATGGTGGCTTAGGTATTGACCTTAAATGACAAAAAAACTTCTTCACTATAAAGACTAAAAAGATATATGGTGGCTCAATTGATGCCATTGTTTCTTTGTGGCATTAACATCTGTAGGGTAAAGTCAACCATGACCATTACATTTCTAGTTTCACTTTCTTTGGAAAAGGTAAGAATGTGGGGTACGCTTGTCAAAAGAATTCAAAAATTTGAAGCACAGTTTTAGCGTTACAACATAACTTCACTTTAAAAATGTTCTTTTTAATTTTCTGCAAAAAATGTGCTCATTATTAGTAAAAATGTAATATTGGATGCCCCCTCCATAACAGAGGATGTTTAAGGCCCTATTTTGTTGCCTGGACTGGTTCTCCCCATCTTTTGAGATGCAGACCAGCTAGTACATGTTGAGTTTCCATCCACTGCTCATTAGAATCTCCAAAGCTTTGATTTTCCTTTGCAACCATCTGAACACTCCATATTTCTGCTCTCATGAACCCAAGCTGCAAAGCGCCTGTTGCAATTTTCTTATTGCCATATTTATTTTAGACCAAACCATGACAAGGGTCAAGAGTGCAAGGAATAAAGCATTTTGCCATATGGTTACACTTTACTTCCATATCGTGTTCAGAGACTCTCATATCTGTAACCGAACATAATGATCTTAGAAGCTGCTGCCACATTTTGTCATTGTTAACCCATACAAGTGGTAGGCTTTAATGGCTACTTCCAAAATATAGCATTATTATCCATAGATACGAAAGCAGTGGATATTTCGAAAGAACATGAAAACCATCCATAAAGTAAAATGTAAGACTTGTACTGACATTAATGAAATGCTTAAAAGAAAATTTGGTTTGAAATACTGCCAGATTGTATATTTGTATTTAGCTGTATCTTTAAATGCAATTCATTTCAACTTAAAGGAAAGATTTCCTAAGTTTTTTCTAATTAACTAAAATCTGATACTAAAACCAGAGCCATTGTTATAGCAGTGAATGACAAGTACTAAATGCTCAAATCAGACTGACCACTTCCTTAGTAGTCAATTAGAATTTTGCATTCATATTGCTGCATTCATATGGACGTCAGTATGCTAGAGAGGAGGTGGGGTGAGCCCTGCTAGCACTGCCCAGCCATACATAAGGGGGAAGACAGAGAAAGCCCTATCTTTCCCCGTGTACGGTATGACACGCATGTGGCACTGTACAACTGCAGGGTCGCAATAGCTGTCTATTGGGATGGATATACATCAAATCACATGCAGTGTGAATGGGTCCTTAGATCTGTAGCTTTAAAACATAAAAACCATGCTATTGACTAGCATAGAGCTAAATACTTCTTTTACAAAAATAAGCCATCCATTTTCACCATCATTTAGTTATGTCACAACAAAGACTACAAAGGAAATCTACCTATCAAAATCAAGCATGATAAACCAGGGACACTTACTTGTAGATCAAGACACTGTGACTGTGATAATCGTCTTATATTTGTTATTCCTGACCTCCTTTCTTCTAAAATCAACTTTTAAAATTATGCTAATGAGCCAGAAGTACTATGAGAGGTCATTAACAGAGACCCTCAGTGGTCTAGCTTCACAGGCTGTTACACTATACAGGACCACCCCCCTTTCGAATTGAAACTTCCTTTGCTGACATAAGAATACTCACAAGACTCTCACACAGCCAAACCAGTTCCCTACACTGTAATGAAGAGACCCAACCAGATCAAAACAGTGCTGTCTACAGTTGGGAGTCTGTTCCTTCTGGAATAGATATACTGGTTTGGCCTTAATCCTGCATGATTTCAGAAGGCCTCTTGAAGGTCATGCTTGATGTCAAGGTAGCATAAAGAGGCAGAGTTTTCCTTATCCTATCCTGTAAAACTTATTTGGACATTTTCCAGGAATCTCCATAGCTATAAGTCTCCACATGCCTACACAGTGGCCTTAATTGAGAGTCTCCATAATAAGGAGAACTCTTACTTCCTGACCCTAGTCACAAGCCTCTCACTCAGCCAAACCAGTTCCCTACGCTGGACCAAAGAGACCAGACCAGGTCGAAACAGTTCTTTCTACAGTTGGGAATCCGTTCTTTCTGGAATAGATGTACTGGTTTGGTTTTACTCCCTCATCATGTAATAAGGCCCCTTGTAGGTCATGCATGATGTCAAGGGCACTGCCTTACAAAGTAGCTAAAAGAGGCATGGTTTTCCTTAGCCCATCCTAGAAAACTTATTGGCATATTTTGCCATAAGAATACAGCAGATATAGAGGTTTACACAGTGCAATAGTAATAACACATGGACAGAAGAAATATTAGTACATAAATGAGAGAAATAAGAGGTTATTAAGAATGATAAACTTGTAGTGTCTCCTGGTGTCCAAACAGATGCCGTGTGCACAGAGCTCCACCACAGACCACCAGCACAATGATTGGACTTCAGTCTTTAGTCTTTCTGGTCCAATATCATTGGAACTCACAAACAGTTCCCCTTTTGAGACAACTTTGTACACGGGTATTTTGTACAACTCAAAGATCTGGCCGATTATCTGCTTTGAAATGTTGTGAAAAAGTAAAAAGTAAAAGTAAAGTAAAAAATTCCAGATTTATTGACCTTATTTTGTTACCCATCTTTTCTCCCTACACATTTTTTCATTATGTTAATCAGAATCTGATGTGTAAATGATACAGATACGGCTGTTACTAGGTTTATTATACTAGTTTTCCATTTCTGGAACAAGTTCATATTGCCCTTAGGAGAAACTTAGATTATAACATTCTCAACAGATAAATCTAGAGCTGATTTACTAAACACACATGCCACATGAAAACATTGACTTATTGGCATCTTGAATCATACACAACAGATCTACAGTCAGAACCAATAAATACTTTTTTTAGAATATGATGACTTTTCCAATGTAACAATTCCTTACCATAATAATGTGACATTTTGAAAGGAGGTAGAAATAATTGATCAAATCATGCTAGTTTTATCACAATTTTTGTTCCATAGAATCTGTTATATAGCAGTTAGTGAAAAACATGTTTTCTCTATGACTTGAACCTTTTTTACACTGTTTTACATAAATTATGCTGTTTATTTTGTTTGGAGTTCTGAGTTGTTTTTCAATGATTGATGACATCCATAAAGAGCCATGATTGTTACTTCTGAAATACAGTAATGGGCTTAGAGTTTTATTTTGTGCTGGTGATTTCAGATTTAAATAAGGGGATTTGGGAGAAATATGGCAGAGAAAAATACATCTGACACATACAAAAAAACTGAAAACATATTCTACAGAAAACATTTTTTTTTTATCCCTAAAGCAAAAAAAATGGAAATAGACAATGTGATTACATTGAGATGGAGTTAAGAATAACATTACTGCATCAATTGACCTTTTAAGAAAATAACCCTAGTATGTGTATCAGGGGGGTTAGGGTTTTCCAATGACAAGCGGATTGTGTAAGATTTATACTGATAAAGATAAGTATAAATGTGGTAGACATAGCGTAGACAGACTAAAATGTACCAGTTTGATCACCTTGGCTTATGCTGGATGCTAAATCTAGTGCATCTAATAAAACATTGTACCACCTATCTATTGGTTTACTTACAAAAAGAGGAAATAATTGTTGTGCTTATGTCCTTTTCTTTCTAATCCATGCCCTTTTTAGTGTTGAGGAAATGTAGTACATAGTATATAGGTATGTATTAAGCAGACATTCATTTATTAAATAGCATGTTTTCACTAACTACAACTCTTGGCAGTCTTAACGGGCACTTTTCCACAGGTTCTCTAGCTTTTAGAGTTCCCCAGCAATCAGTACTGTCAATTTTGGCAACTGATATGATAATTACGCTCTGTACTGTCAAAAAGGGACAGTCTTGGCAGTTGGTTTCAGCCCAGGACAACCCACTTTACAGTTGGGAGTCACGGATCATGGTGGGCACAGAAACTAAGAGCACTGATTGCTCGGGAATGGTGGAGGTTAGAGAAAAACTTCTAACTGCCCAGAATAAGTAGAGTGGAGCCAATTCAAGTATGCAAAGAGTTTACGTTAGTAGGGGTGGTGAAAGGCCCTGTTTTACTTTACCCTATGAGGTTTTCATAAGTGGTCAGAGCCTAATCTTTGATGTGAGCAACAAAATGCTTAGATACCCCATGAAGTAATATTTAAATGTTTCAAAACCCATGTTCAAATATTTGAGTAGTATGTTTTGGTTCATAAGAGAAAGAATTTCATCTTTTTGGGACCATTTACTGCAAATTACTGAAGCATCAAGCGGATCAATGATGGTGAAGCAACTGAATTCCAAACAGAATATATATTTTTTTTCAAATTCAATTCCAAACAGAATATCTTTTTTTTCCTTGGCAGTGTTATTTGTATTGATGCATCACAATCGAGAGATTTTTTGATAAACATAAAGCAGAATAATTTTATTTTGTTTTGTTTTTCCATTTCTCATGTTACACAGATTTACATTGTTGCAAACTAAATCTTGTGTTAAGTGTTTAAATTAACAATGACCTTTTTTTAACCTTTGGGACTTCCAAAAGTGCACGGTCACACTGAACAACACCCCAAGGCTATCATCTTCACTGTTTACATTTCAGAAATGATTTTGGATGGTTTGTTACACTGGTGCCAGTCGATGTCTGCAAAATTAGAAGACTTTAATAATTACAAACTCACAACTCTCAAAAATGTCCAGACTATAAAAGATTTATATGCTTTTCCTGCCGCTTTACAACCCCTCAAATAACTTGTGCAGTCTATTTTTAACTATTTTTATGATTACAATTACCATTGCTTTCTTATTTAGAAGCATTTAATAGGGTACATACATGATGTTCAAATAGATTATTGTTTATTGCTATGCAAATGGGCCTGTGTTCAACAATGTTAATTGCTACCATTTGTGGCAGACAAAATTTTCTGATTATAAATACTATTAATATTTTTTTAAAAATAAATAATAATAATATGTTTAAAAAATATTCATTTTCTAAACAAATTAGGGCTTCTTAGAAAGGCACATTTTCTTGAAAATAACATTTTCATTTAAATAAGCTGTTTTATGCTTTATGCCCATGCTTTATTTTATGAGTCTTTTTTTATATGTTTTATGCGTATTTTAAGTTTGGAATATCAGTACCCTCCCAAACACTGGAAGATAGCAGATAGATCAATAATTGATCAATTATTGTGTTTGCTTTTTCTACAATATCACCTACCACTTCCGATCATGAGACTTATTGGCAATAGGTGACAAGTGATGTGATGTGGAAGATGTTCAGTCGTAAATTACTTGGAATAATTGAGAAAAAGGATATATGATGCAACATGGTTTTTAGAAGTAAAGATGGCAAATGCTAGCCCTAAAGTCATAAAAATCTAAGGTGTATTTCTAGGCTTTTTATGGTTTCTGCTTGGTTAACAAAAAGCATAGCCACAACACTTGGGAACTTTCATTATCTGGCCATTGATGTATTAGGCAAACAGGTAATGTTGGTAAATAGGTTGAACATAGCCTAGGTACCTGAAGGTTGTTCTCTCCAATGTCAGGACTACTGAGTCACACTCATGAGGGGGATTGATCACCACATTGTCTGGTTTTTGTCTTACTTTTATAAGCATGTTTTTGACTCAAAAAAAGTAAAATAAAATAGACCACATGGTGAAAAATCCTGCTCAGTGCCATAGTAAAAATAATCCTACACTATAAGGAACATACAATAGGGCTACCAATAGATACGCTACCAATTTGCTGTGTTTACACTATGGATTGGTATAGCTTGGTAAAAAGTATATTCATTGAGGGCTTCCCGTTTCAACACCAAAGTGGCGTCTTCATCAGGCCAAATAAAGTAGCAGCAGACTGCAGTGCAAGTTGGCCACAACACTGCAGTATCACACTGCTGAGACACAGCCCTGCTTGCTGCTGTATTTGGCCTGATGAAGGCGCCACTTTGGCATTGAAATGCTTATCAACAAACCCCTTAATAAGCATACTTTTAACTAATCTATACGGATCCATTGTGTCTACAACACTTATTGGCAGAGCATCTACTTGTAGTCCTGTTTTTCTCCATTTACCACTTACATTGCCTCGCTGGGTAACTTTCACAGCCATGGGCTATATGCTGCAACCTTCTAATTACCCTCCATTGCTACTATCATATATCAATTTTGTTACTGTGTGCACAAAGACACCCCACTCTCCATCTCTATATCAATTTTCCTCTCACACTTCTAAATCTAAACTGTTTGAAATGTTTTTATTTTGTTTAAGATATTTAAGAGTGACCTTTTTCTTTTAAGAATGTGAATTTATTTACATAAACTTTCCTAATATTTCAAAATAAAGAAATCCATAAAGATTTGAAAACATTCTGACCTGGAATATGCGAAGGCTTATATGTTAAATTTAGGATGTCCAAGCCTTCAAGCAAGGGTTCTCATCTCTAAAAGAAAATGAAAAATGCATGCCAGCCGTCGCATCTTTAATGTGTTATGTGCAGAATCAAATTCTTCCTTTTGCTTTGCTCTTTCTGTTGGCTTTCAAAAGGTGACAGTGCCATGAATATATGTTCACAAATAAAAACTTAGACCTGTTCGTGAGCATCTCGGCCGCTGAATTCTATGAATGCCAGTAAACATTAATCATTATTGTTAGCATGCTGTGAGAACTTGTCTTACTTCTCTCTTGATGTGTAGGTTGTGATATTGGTACTGACAGGATTACAAAACAGTAACAGCCACAGTCCAAAAGTAAAAATATAGTTTGTAAAATGGGAATTTTGGATAATAAATATTGCTCTTTTTTTACCATTATTTTTTTTTTACTGTATATGCATTCCCTCTAGTCACCCTAAGGTCCATATCCAAATGTGATCAAAAGTGTCACTGAATACCAAACTTGGTTTTTGTTTTACTATACCTCATTATAAAACTAAACACCTTGGGGAGCATTTGCTATGTCTTGTCCTATAGTTTACTGGTAAAAAGTATCAATTCTTGACACACATGGCTAGGAACCACGCCATGTGTTGCGCCATTTATGTTTCCTGACCCTGCAGCACTTTTTCCTAAAGTGGGCGGATCAAGAAGGGGAGATGGCCATATTTACTATAGTTTGCCCGAAAACCAGTGTAGACTACCTCTAAAATCCCTGCATGCAGGACACCAGGCTTGTTTAGAATTTGAACGATAGGCGAAAGTTAAAGCATAGAATAAACGGAAACTGCAGCACTATTATAAAATATCAAAACTTTATTTTTATAGTAGATGAAAAAGCTGTACAGGCATCATGGTCACATCGGACTAGACCTATGTGTTTCCAAACGAATGGTTTTTATTCATGGTATAAAAAACATCAGACAGCTAAAGCATTAAAAAGATTCAGGAGACCAATCAGAGAAAGTAACATCATACAGTAATGACAGATACAAATACAGAACATATGTGGAAACTCAAATGAGTAAAAGAGAGAAAAGATAACCACATTGCTGGGTACATAAGGTGAATACCTCCCAACAGAGTGTGCCGGTAAATCATGAACTTAACACAAGATACATAATGTAAATACTTCCCAAAACAGGATGTCGTAAAAAGAAAAAGTGTCTCGGCACCGCTCAAGCTGTGGTGTCAATCCAATACAGGTGTGTCACTCTATTGAGAGTGGGTGGTGAGGAGAGGAAAGGTAAAAAACCGCTGCTGTAAAAGTTCCTAAGCGGTGTTGCTCAGCCAGAGGTGAAGCAAGTCCATATCACAAGTAAAGAGAAAGAGAGGCGGCACTCACCGGTATTGTGGAATTACTTTTCTTTATTGAACAAGCGGTGCATACAGGGGAGACGCTGGAACCATACGGCGACGGGCCGTTTCGCGCTCACTCGCGCATCTTCAAGCCGTTGACGTCATCCGCCCGCGACGCGCAGTATATATGCGCAGGCGCCGGCGGCTGTCGTCAAGGAAACAGCATAAACATAGGTAAGAGACATGTGCACGGACATTAAAAACTTCAAACTAGTGAGATAAAAACAAAATATGAATATACATACATAGCTCCGGCAAAGGGATAAAAGAGCATTAATCCACGGCATAAACGGAGGTAAACATAATAATGGGTAGGAATACCTGTAGGGCGCTATAAAGGGGAAAGGTGGGGAAAGACGTTTATAGAAAGACATTAAGGTCATTCCTATCGTTCATGCCCAGTGGTCCCATAGCGTCAAACCTAATGATGCATTTACTTTCGTGTTGCATAAGGATTTTATTCCTGTTACCTCCTAAGGGATCCGTGGTCACTATCTCAATTCCAGCAAATCTGAGAATATTGGGGTTGCCCTCGTGATGAGTACGTACATGCTCAATCAAACGAGGGCAACCGTTTCCATTTCTTATGGACCTTTGATGTTCTTGAAATCGTACGTTAAGTCTGCGTATAGTTTTACCTATGTAAAAGAAGTTACAGGGACAGAACACGATATATACTACATAAGTAGATTTACAAGAAATAAAAGAAGTCACTTTTTGTACTTGTCCTCCAAATTTAATCCATTTGAGTTGACTATTGAAACGGCAACTGATGCATCCTCCACATCTAAAATTTCCTACAGGTGTAGTTTTGTCCAACCATGTGGACCTGGGGGTATGGAAGCGACTGCTGACCAGGGCCTTTCTAATAGTGGGTGAACGTCTAAAGGCGATATGGGGACGGGTGTCTATGAAATGGTGCAATTGTGAGTCCAGTTTTAGGATATTCCAATTTTTAATGATAGCATCGCGTATAACCTTTTCATATGGACTGTACTCAAAGGAGAACGCCATTTTTTCTTTTTTCTTTTCGTTAGTATCTCTGTACAAATTGGTATTGTCCTTTGTGTCTTTTTTGTTTTTGGGGCAGTGTAATAACTCTTCCCGTGGTACCCCCAATGCTTTTTTGTATGCTTCATTTATAAGGTGTTCGGGGTAATCCCTGGCTCTCAGCCTAACTTTTAATTCTTCTGCTTGTATCAGAAATTGAGTGGCATCGCTATTGATGCGTCTAAGCCTAAGGAACTGACTATATGGAAGTCCCCTCTTAGTGTGGCCCGGATGATGACTATGAAAGTGAAGGAGTGAGTTGGTGGCCGTTGCCTTACGAAATGCCATAGTACTAAGTTGACCTCTAGTTTCCCTAACCTTAACGTCCAAAAAATCTAGCTCCTTCCCCCCATATACGGCAGTAAACCGCATATTCATGTAATTGTCGGCATTAAGATACTCGACAAATTTAAGAAATTGGGTGTGCGTGCCTTCCCAAACGATGAAAACATCGTCCACATATCTGTGGAACGCCTTCAGGTTCACGAGGAATGGGTTGTCCAGAGAAAAGACACGGCGGCTCTCGAAGCAGGCGAGAAAAAGATTGGCAAGGGTGCAAGCGACAGGCGTACCCATCGCCGTGCCAGTTCTCTGGACAAACCACTCGTCGTCGAACATGAAGGCGTTGTGCGAGAGCACAAACCTGAGACCCTCACAAACAAAGTTAATAAACTCTGGACTCCTCTGTGCATTAGTGAGGATTTCACGAACACATTGCACGCCCAGATCCTGAGGGATGCGGGTATAAAGGCTTTCAACGTCAATTGAAGCTAATGAATAACCCTCTTTCCAGTCAAAACTTTTAATGACTTGAAGAAATGCATTCGTGTCTTTTAGGTATGACGGGATCTCCTGGAGGAGGGGACGAAGGAGCCAGTCCAAATACTGGGACAAAGGTTCGGTTAAGGATCCAATACCGGCCACAATGGGACGGCCGGGGGGGGCAGAAAGGGATTTATGGACCTTAGGTAGAAAATACCAGACCGGGTGTCTGGGGTATTCTGGTAGTAATTTTTTAGCTAAGTGCTTGGATATAAGGTTACGTTCTACGTTCTCTCTGAGAAAGGTGCGCAAACGTGCCTGATACTTAAAAGTGGGGTTACAAGGTAAAGGGGTATAGGTTTCACCATCTCTCAATTGTCTATTGGCCTCCATTTTATAGTAGTCCCTAGTCATGATTACCACGTTACCCCCCTTGTCGGCCGGTTTAAATATAACCTTATCCTGCGATCTTAACCAGCGGAGGGCGGATAGTTCGCTTTGGGAAAGGTTTCCTGGGGAAGAAGGATACACCAGGGCCTTCACATCCTCTTTAACACGCTGGTAAAAAATATCTAAAGGAGAACCGGCCGGCAAGGGGGGACAGAACGTAGAGCCAACACCCTTTTTAAAGGCTTCAATTTCAACAGTAGGGGGCACAACAAGTTCGGGGCAGCTATTATCAACATCCTCAGTATCCAAACTAAGTAGACAATCAATAACTGACATATCCATATCTGTGGGGAGATCTGGAGGGGAGAACCCGAGTGGACCAACCACCGCTGGTATCTCTCCATCTTTTGATGGTCCAGGGGGACGTGAGTTATCTACAAAGAATTTTTTTAAGTTAAGTTTCCGGATACCCTTAAATAGATCAATTTCAAACTGAACCTCATCAAATACGTTGGTAATGGCAAAGTTCAAACCTTTGTTCAATAAAGATAGACAGTCGGTAGATAACACAATATTAGTGAGATTGATGACATTGTCCCCGAGTCTATCGCAATTAGTCTTCCCACTGGTAAGCACGGGGGTACCGTAGTTGCCAAATACAGAAGTCTTACGAGGCAAATGGTCATAGGAAGAATGTAAGTCAGCATTATTAGTATCGTTATCATTGCGAGAGGTAAGGTTAGTGGAAGCAGGGTTATGGATTTTGTAGTTAGTCTGGTTAGTAGACGGTGAGTATGGACCCGGTGGATCACCTACAATTCTTACCGCCAGGAGACCTGTTTTCTCTTGCGGTATCTGGTTTGATTTTTTCTTCTTTCTCCTTCCTCCCCTCCTGGTACGTGGCCTAAAGGGGGAACTGGAACCGATGCCTCCACACTACCCTCTGTATTCATGGGTCGCTGCTCAGGGTTATTTTTTGTGGATTCATCAGAGAGGCTCGAATCGGATTCTGTGGTCCAGAAATCCGTGTTCCTGGTTTTTCTTCTTCTGTTGCTTTGGTTATTATTTTTTCTATAACCCTGTTTTTTCATCACTCCCCAGTCGAATACTAAGCCCTGTTCAAAGTCCATTTTATCTCGGACAAATTTGTCTCTCTTTTTTTCTTTTACTTCCATCTGTGTAAAGATTAGTTTTTTCTCCAGCTTCTTGCTGAACACTGAAAATTGTGTTTCGCCCAATCTGGTTCTCAGTTCTGTTTTCGCCTTGCACAGTTCATCCGTGACCTTTGTGTATTCCAACTCATTTCTTCCCATGACTAAACGCATGACGTTAAGGGAATGTTGCAGGTGTAGGTCTTTCCATCTCTGCATGAATACTTGGTCGTCTTGGTACTGTGCCGCAGCTTTAAAAATCCGTAAACCTCTTGGTACGCGATTGCTATCACTGTATGATTTGAGTGAATGGTTGGTCCAAAATAGTCTAATCTCTTTTTCAGCTAGTAGCGACACCCGGTTCTCCAATGCCTTGGTGCTCATCATCTGCAGATTATCTCTGGTGTTACACTGCTCGAAAAAGGTTCCAGCGTCCTCCCTCCCTGTACTAAGTTGCATTTCGGATATTTCCATCTCCGCCATGACTTGATTATATTCACCCGGACACCTGAATTCAGGTGTGGGATTTCACCTAGAGCGTGCTCAAGACAAAAGGAATCTGTACGTAGATATAGAGCATATAATATCGTAAAAAGAAAAAGTGTCTCGGCACCGCTCAAGCTGTGGTGTCAATCCAATACAGGTGTGTCACTCTATTGAGAGTGGGTGGTGAGGAGAGGAAAGGTAAAAAACCGCTGCTGTAAAAGTTCCTAAGCGGTGTTGCTCAGCCAGAGGTGAAGCAAGTCCATATCACAAGTAAAGAGAAAGAGAGGCGGCACTCACCGGTATTGTGGAATTACTTTTCTTTATTGAACAAGCGGTGCATACAGGGGGGACGCTGGAACCATACGCCGTATGGTTCCAGCGTCCCCCCTGTATGCACCGCTTGTTCAATAAAGAAAAGTAATTCCACAATACCGGTGAGTGCCGCCTCTCTTTCTCTTTACTTGTGATATGGACTTGCTTCACCTCTGGCTGAGCAACACCGCTTAGGAACTTTTACAGCAGCGGTTTTTTACCTTTCCTCTCCTCACCACCCACTCTCAATAGAGTGACACACCTGTATTGGATTGACACCACAGCTTGAGCGGTGCCGAGACACTTTTTCTTTTTACGATATTATATGCTCTATATCTACGTACAGATTCCTTTTGTCTTGAGCACGCTCTAGGTGAAATCCCACACCTGAATTCAGGTGTCCGGGTGAATATAATCAAGTCATGGCGGAGATGGAAATATCCGAAATGCAACTTAGTACAGGGAGGGAGGACGCTGGAACCTTTTTCGAGCAGTGTAACACCAGAGATAATCTGCAGATGATGAGCACCAAGGCATTGGAGAACCGGGTGTCGCTACTAGCTGAAAAAGAGATTAGACTATTTTGGACCAACCATTCACTCAAATCATACAGTGATAGCAATCGCGTACCAAGAGGTTTACGGATTT
Source organism: Engystomops pustulosus (assembly GCF_040894005.1). Taxonomy (NCBI): domain Eukaryota; kingdom Metazoa; phylum Chordata; class Amphibia; order Anura; family Leptodactylidae; genus Engystomops; species Engystomops pustulosus. The sequence continues at coordinate 114,923,103 of NC_092417.1, forward strand.
TTAAAGCTGCGGCACAGTACCAAGACGACCAAGTATTCATGCAGAGATGGAAAGACCTACACCTGCAACATTCCCTTAACGTCATGCGTTTAGTCATGGGAAGAAATGAGTTGGAATACACAAAGGTCACGGATGAACTGTGCAAGGCAAAAACAGAACTGAGAACCAGATTGGGCGAAACACAATTTTCAGTGTTCAGCAAGAAGCTGGAGAAAAAACTAATCTTTACACAGATGGAAGTAAAAGAAAAAAAGAGAGACAAATTTGTCCGAGATAAAATGGACTTTGAACAGGGCTTAGTATTCGACTGGGGAGTGATGAAAAAACAGGGTTATAGAAAAAATAATAACCAAAGCAACAGAAGAAGAAAAACCAGGAACACGGATTTCTGGACCACAGAATCCGATTCGAGCCTCTCTGATGAATCCACAAAAAATAACCCTGAGCAGCGACCCATGAATACAGAGGGTAGTGTGGAGGCATCGGTTCCAGTTCCCCCTTTAGGCCACGTACCAGGAGGGGAGGAAGGAGAAAGAAGAAAAAATCAAACCAGATACCGCAAGAGAAAACAGGTCTCCTGGCGGTAAGAATTGTAGGTGATCCACCGGGTCCATACTCACCGTCTACTAACCAGACTAACTACAAAATCCATAACCCTGCTTCCACTAACCTTACCTCTCGCAATGATAACGATACTAATAATGCTGACTTACATTCTTCCTATGACCATTTGCCTCGTAAGACTTCTGTATTTGGCAACTACGGTACCCCCGTGCTTACCAGTGGGAAGACTAATTGCGATAGACTCGGGGACAATGTCATCAATCTCACTAATATTGTGTTATCTACCGACTGTCTATCTTTATTGAACAAAGGTTTGAACTTTGCCATTACCAACGTATTTGATGAGGTTCAGTTTGAAATTGATCTATTTAAGGGTATCCGGAAACTTAACTTAAAAAAATTCTTTGTAGATAACTCACGTCCCCCTGGACCATCAAAAGATGGAGAGATACCAGCGGTGGTTGGTCCACTCGGGTTCTCCCCTCCAGATCTCCCCACAGATATGGATATGTCAGTTATTGATTGTCTACTTAGTTTGGATACTGAGGATGTTGATAATAGCTGCCCCGAACTTGTTGTGCCCCCTACTGTTGAAATTGAAGCCTTTAAAAAGGGTGTTGGCTCTACGTTCTGTCCCCCCTTGCCGGCCGGTTCTCCTTTAGATATTTTTTACCAGCGTGTTAAAGAGGATGTGAAGGCCCTGGTGTATCCTTCTTCCCCAGGAAACCTTTCCCAAAGCGAACTATCCGCCCTCCGCTGGTTAAGATCGCAGGATAAGGTTATATTTAAACCGGCCGACAAGGGGGGTAACGTGGTAATCATGACTAGGGACTACTATAAAATGGAGGCCAATAGACAATTGAGAGATGGTGAAACCTATACCCCTTTACCTTGTAACCCCACTTTTAAGTATCAGGCACGTTTGCGCACCTTTCTCAGAGAGAACGTAGAACGTAACCTTATATCCAAGCACTTAGCTAAAAAATTACTACCAGAATACCCCAGACACCCGGTCTGGTATTTTCTACCTAAGGTCCATAAATCCCTTTCTGCCCCCCCCGGCCGTCCCATTGTGGCCGGTATTGGATCCTTAACCGAACCTTTGTCCCAGTATTTGGACTGGCTCCTTCGTCCCCTCCTCCAGGAGATCCCGTCATACCTAAAAGACACGAATGCATTTCTTCAAGTCATTAAAAGTTTTGACTGGAAAGAGGGTTATTCATTAGCTTCAATTGACGTTGAAAGCCTTTATACCCGCATCCCTCAGGATCTGGGCGTGCAATGTGTTCGTGAAATCCTCACTAATGCACAGAGGAGTCCAGAGTTTATTAACTTTGTTTGTGAGGGTCTCAGGTTTGTGCTCTCGCACAACGCCTTCATGTTCGACGACGAGTGGTTTGTCCAGAGAACTGGCACGGCGATGGGTACGCCTGTCGCTTGCACCCTTGCCAATCTTTTTCTCGCCTGCTTCGAGAGCCGCCGTGTCTTTTCTCTGGACAACCCATTCCTCGTGAACCTGAAGGCGTTCCACAGATATGTGGACGATGTTTTCATCGTTTGGGAAGGCACGCACACCCAATTTCTTAAATTTGTCGAGTATCTTAATGCCGACAATTACATGAATATGCGGTTTACTGCCGTATATGGGGGGAAGGAGCTAGATTTTTTGGACGTTAAGGTTAGGGAAACTAGAGGTCAACTTAGTACTATGGCATTTCGTAAGGCAACGGCCACCAACTCACTCCTTCACTTTCATAGTCATCATCCGGGCCACACTAAGAGGGGACTTCCATATAGTCAGTTCCTTAGGCTTAGACGCATCAATAGCGATGCCACTCAATTTCTGATACAAGCAGAAGAATTAAAAGTTAGGCTGAGAGCCAGGGATTACCCCGAACACCTTATAAATGAAGCATACAAAAAAGCATTGGGGGTACCACGGGAAGAGTTATTACACTGCCCCAAAAACAAAAAAGACACAAAGGACAATACCAATTTGTACAGAGATACTAACGAAAAGAAAAAAGAAAAAATGGCGTTCTCCTTTGAGTACAGTCCATATGAAAAGGTTATACGCGATGCTATCATTAAAAATTGGAATATCCTAAAACTGGACTCACAATTGCACCATTTCATAGACACCCGTCCCCATATCGCCTTTAGACGTTCACCCACTATTAGAAAGGCCCTGGTCAGCAGTCGCTTCCATACCCCCAGGTCCACATGGTTGGACAAAACTACACCTGTAGGAAATTTTAGATGTGGAGGATGCATCAGTTGCCGTTTCAATAGTCAACTCAAATGGATTAAATTTGGAGGACAAGTACAAAAAGTGACTTCTTTTATTTCTTGTAAATCTACTTATGTAGTATATATCGTGTTCTGTCCCTGTAACTTCTTTTACATAGGTAAAACTATACGCAGACTTAACGTACGATTTCAAGAACATCAAAGGTCCATAAGAAATGGAAACGGTTGCCCTCGTTTGATTGAGCATGTACGTACTCATCACGAGGGCAACCCCAATATTCTCAGATTTGCTGGAATTGAGATAGTGACCACGGATCCCTTAGGAGGTAACAGGAATAAAATCCTTATGCAACACGAAAGTAAATGCATCATTAGGTTTGACGCTATGGGACCACTGGGCATGAACGATAGGAATGACCTTAATGTCTTTCTATAAACGTCTTTCCCCACCTTTCCCCTTTATAGCGCCCTACAGGTATTCCTACCCATTATTATGTTTACCTCCGTTTATGCCGTGGATTAATGCTCTTTTATCCCTTTGCCGGAGCTATGTATGTATATTCATATTTTGTTTTTATCTCACTAGTTTGAAGTTTTTAATGTCCGTGCACATGTCTCTTACCTATGTTTATGCTGTTTCCTTGACGACAGCCGCCGGCGCCTGCGCATATATACTGCGCGTCGCGGGCGGATGACGTCAACGGCTTGAAGATGCGCGAGTGAGCGCGAAACGGCCCGTCGCCGTATGGTTCCAGCGTCCCCCCTGTATGCACCGCTTGTTCAATAAAGAAAAGTAATTCCACAATACCGGTGAGTGCCGCCTCTCTTTCTCTTTACCCAAAACAGGATGTTAAGGATTCATAGGCTAAATACACTTCTAAATGCATGGTGTAACTACTGGCCCACATTTACCAAACATATAATGTGAATGCTTCCCAACAGAACGCACCGGTTATTTCAACAACGCATTGTTATGCACTTGTATGAATACCTCCCAACAAAACACGCTAGTGGACAACATTGCAAGTTAAAGCAACCAACAGACAACAACCTATAGACAGTGTATAAGGAGTATACCATTCTAATAAATTCCCGGCATTGTATTTATAAGAATTCAATAAAAAGTTGTCTAGACCACCAATACATTAGGAACCTTTGTATTGTTCCTCTACGTATCACATTAATAAGATCCATAGCAGCATAGTATTGTGTCTACCATATAACCCATAAAACATATAATAGATTATTAGCAATAGTCAAAAATAAAATTGGCTTTGGTTCCACTTTCCTATTACTATAACACCTTTTGTTTACGTATGTGCTGATATAAGTAAAAATCTAGTTAAGGAAAGTTGTAGTCTTACTTGGGAAAGGAGAACTGCATGTTAAATTTTATTATACATGTATAAATAATAATACTGGCACCTGGGTATCTTTACCTTCACATAGCAATAATAATGCATTGCTGGATTTATCTAAAACATACAAATTGGAGAAATTGCTTACATATTTTTTAACATCCATATTTACTGCAGAGAGCTTTAAGAAACTAGGGAATGGAAGTCCCCTAACTGCTCAAGGTAGTAGACACCCCATAGTATAAACCCTATGTGCTATACTTCAGCGTACAGTGTACTAGATGCATATCCCAGTTGATTGAATATACAATCCATTTACCGAGCTTTCTACAAACGTAAACTCAACAGCATTAAGTAATGATGTTATTCCCAGAGAAAGCAACAAAGTATAAAAATGACCCATCCACCTAAACACAGTTTTCAAATGTGGTTTATACAATAGAGATGTATTATATTGACGGGGTAGGAAAATGAAAGTTTAAAGGTTATAATGGCTTGTGTTTTCATTCATTCATAGACAAAACCAAGAAGGGTCTGCTTCCTTTAAAACAATTTCTCTTTCCAAATGGGCTTTTTAAGTGTTGATTTGTATAAGTAATAATATACTCCTCTATGTATATAGCGAAGAATGATACAGACAGAGAGGCAGCCATGAGTCACACTTTTTAAACTACATCCAGCTTTATCAATGAAGAATATACAACAAGCAGAGCTGCATTTATTTAACTTGGGCCTTAATGTCTTTGGAACTATGTGTTTGGGTAACGATGGATAATGATTATACAGTTCAAGCAAGCAAGAGGGAAAGCTTAAAGCACCGGCAAATGATAGCAGTCGGCAGACTAATTGCAAAAATCATTATTGTTGAGAGTGGATGTCATGGCTAATGCATATTGTGCTTGAAAAACGCATTCTGGATTATTTCCTGGAGAGATAAATATTTGAATAGGTCACTGAAATTCCCAGAAAATAAACAAAGACTTATTTCTGAAGCTTATTTTACCCTCATTAATAAAATCAGTAGAATTCTTAACAAGTTCTTTACAATATATGAGAACCTGGAAAATTAGGTTATTTACTTCTTTCTTTCAATAACTTTCTTTCTACACAATTTATTTTTGGTTGACCCCTTCCCTCCCTTCCCGCCAATGTCCTTTTTCGGTTTTGCATTTCCATTATTTGCTGCCCTCCATTAACAACCCATAATTTTTTAATTTTCATTATGAGGGCTCGTTTCAAAATGGTACGTTCTAGTGACGTTGTTGGATATTCCATGGTGTGTACTGGGAGCGGGAGTAAAAGTTCCATAGACAGTGAAATTGAGGAGAAAACACAGTTAAGTCATTTTCTTGTGGGCTCTGATTTTACTTTTGTGCTCCAAATGACACTTCTCCTTTATTTTTTTGGGTTGGTACGATCATGTAGATAGCAAATTTATAAAGATTTTATTAGGTTTTAATAGATTAAAAATAAAAACATTAGTTTCACCATATTCTGTAAGGTGTAGATTTTTATCACTTTTTATTTCAATTACAAAATGTCAAAAAAGAGGCAATTGGGACATTTGAGCATTATTTTCTGTTGCAGGGATGCAGTGATACCTAACATGTTTATAGTTTTTTATTTTATTTTTATATCAGTTCTAATGAAAAAAATTTTACTGTAATTTCAGACCCCCAGGGAACTTAAACACATTCCTGCTATATACTGCAATACAGTTGTATTGCAGTATATGTTATATTTGAAGATGATCTGTTTCACCGCCTCCTGTCATGGAGACAGATCATTGCACCCTGATGATGTCAAAGAGAGCAATGATCCTTCCAAGATGTTGGCATCCAAGTGCCACCAGGGATATAAATGCCACAGATCGCTGGTGGTGGGAGTTTGGTGCATAAAGCCTGTGAACTCTCTTCAAACATCCTTTACTGCATTGTAATGCACTAGTATGCCACATGTCATTAAAGTGTTAAATATTTTTGTTTTTATATCCTTATTACAATTACACATTGAATTGGCTGTATTTGAGTTACACATTTATACAGATAATAAGATAAACTAGACAGTTTTGGCAGTCTAGATAGTTAACTGGCCTTGAATGCAGACACCAGAATACCATATAGCCAGCCCATGGTATGACATTTTTACCAAAGTTAAAGCAAAGTAAATAGACAAATTAGTGGCTAGATGTTTAAAGGCTTTCCCTGGAATAAAACATGGATGACCTATCCTATTTTATGCCGATTGTTTCAACAGTCAGCACACATCCCCATTTACTTCTATGCGTTCATGCACTTGAATGTGGATTGCACGGACCCAAGCACAAGGTGACTGCCCTGACTGAGCTGCAAAATATCTTTAAAGGACTTTAAAGGTCATCAACATAAGATCAGTGCAGGTCAAACAAGCGATACTCTACCATTAGCTGTTCAGTGAACACCAGTTCCAATTCAAAGGCATCATATTCATCTGTAACATGCTTCCTTTGTTGTTCAGTCCCATTCAAGGAGTATACACAATGTACGGTTCTGCAATTAGTGCGTGATGTTGTTGTCCAATGTTGTGGTATCTGAACAGTTGACCATGGGGGTCCCAAGTCTCTGGCCCCCACCAATATGATATTGATGAGCCTTGTTTAGGAAACTGGCTTGCTGCTAGAATGAGATGGCATGGAAAACCCTATTTACTAAATATGGGGGTCAACTGTTGTATGTGGATCCAACCAGGAAACTAAGAAGAATTCCAAATAGCAGAGGAGTAAGGACAGCCATAGTAGATATTTCCTCTTTCAATTTCAATGATGAAAATAAGTATTTTTTATTGCCTTTTCATTATGGACATGTATTTGAGATTCCTTTTAAACTATAGAGAGCTTGTGTAATTATTCACACTTGTAAAGGCTGTTATTTCATGGTGGAAGGTTCTCACATCACATGTGAGGTGGTTCTCAACAAATGATTTCATTGTGTTTTTTCTGATATGTACTGTATGTATTGAACACATTACAGCTATGTACACTTTCAGGTAAAGAATTGGATCCTTTTAGAGTTCATGCATAATGTGCAAGGTATCAAATAGGTAAGCAAGAGTCATCTGTAGAAAATCAGCATAGAACTTTGCAACATAGACATTGACCTAAGAGAGCATATAAGATACTCACCAAAGAAGTTTTTTTTTCCCAAAAGGTGAAAGTTCAACAGGCTCAGTAGCTCAAACATAACGATTCTCGGTCTACGTGTTAAATATGGTAGCAGAACAATCTAGCCCCTGGTAGTGCACAATGAGTTAAAAATTCAATCTGCACTAACCACATGAAAAGGAAATGAGGATGGACTGCTGTCTTAAATGTGAATCATGTCCTTCTGCGTGCTGACTTTGTTCTGTAACTATTCAGCCTTTGATAAACTGACAGGGGCTTATTGGTAATGGTGCGTTTGTCTGTTAATGGCAGAGGTATGCACAAAATTATCAAAAGCAGAATACTTCAGAAGGTCATATCTCCGGGGAGAGGGATAAAAATAATGATAAACATGCTGCAGAACAACTCAGAATGTTGTTCCATGTAACCGGATTGAGACCATCATTAAATCATCATTAAAAACTGGAGGCGAAGGACATTTACTACATCAGAAAATATCAGATTTCCTTTCACCTATCTTCTTCTTTAACCCTTGCTTGTTGGAAACTTGATAGATATTTCTACCATTTAAATTGATGGTTAGAAAGATCTTGTGACTTGGAATAGTCTTTTTTTTTGTAAATTCTAGAAGAAACTATTTTGATTTTTTTAATGAGTTATTTATTCATGGCGTCTTCTGCTGCTGAATTCTAAAACACAGGTGGTAAACCATAATACAAGAAAATGAAGAGGACCATGTGATAATTTGACTGGTAATCATCAAATCCAATAAGCGGGGAAATTCATATATATCACCTTTAATAAGAATAGCAATAACATGTGTGAAGAACCTCATTGTATCACCAACACACCACTTAACAAAAACCAACAACAGATGAGGAGCTCTATAGCAGTAATAAAAACATACGGCACTTCACATGAGATAGCAAATGGACTGATATGGCAATAAGAAGGTTCACACTTACCAGTGACACTAGTGAGTCCTTTAAAGTTGTATTTAGATGTAGGAGAGATGATAATGTTTGTAAAATATTACTAAATCAGTCAACTTATGAGTGTCTTTTACTCATGGTGTCTTTTAATGTTTTTGGTTCTCATTTATTAAAATGTGTAATAGCAAAACTGTCTTTGTTGTCAATGGCAACAAATCAGAGCTTAGCTTTCATCTAAAATTGGGAAAATGAAAGCAGAGCTCTGATTATTTTTGACCATTCTGAAAAATAAGTCTCATTCAGGTTATTAGTATTGATAAGGGGACCCATAGAAGCTGAAATTCAGTTCGAGTCTGGGGAGCCAAACCACACACCCAGTAACACCCGCATTTGGAGATGGCACCGACCGAGGGTATTAACTGTTTTAAGACCAGCAGCAAAGTCAATGCAGTGCCATTTTGGGGAGATTGGTGCTCGACCTGCCAGAGCCCTCTCCTCCTAAAAATGTCACCACATTGCGTGGCTGGCAATGCTGGCACACACATAGTTGGATCAATTAGAATGGAGCCAGTGACTTTGCCAGAATCATTAAAAAAGGCAACGTCTGCAATCAGTATCTGTGGGTTAAGCCAGACTTGAACCCTGACGCAAACTTCTGAAGACTTTGCAGTCTCAACACTAGTTATTAGGTTATCACAGCATAGTAGTAAGTTATAAAGTTATGTGATTGTCTTAATATTTTAGGGACAATTGTCTTATCCTGACCAAAAAAGGGGTGTGATTTTTGTGAACCTTGCTTGTAAGTTGGGTATTCTTTGCAGTATGGGGAAGGTCCTAGGGCAAGACTTGAATGCCATAGTTTTAACCAACTGAGAACCTGTAAACATTGTGGTGCTGCTCAAGATAAGAACCCTCATACAACCTTAATAATAATAATTCCTTTATTTACATAGCAAATGAAGATTACGCAGCTCGGACCCTGTCCCCAATGGGGCTCACAATCTAATCAACCTACCAGTATGTTTTGGAGTGTGGGAGAAGACTGGACCTGTCAGTTGTAAGAGCATTGCCCTAGGATCAGAAGATTTGCTCAAACTATAAAAGTTAATATTTTTTTAGGAAACCTACCAGATTTTTCATAAGAATTGGCAACCACTTAAAGTTGGTGTATATAAAATACCCATTGCAGGTCCAGCATTATTGTCATAAATGCAGACGCTATGCATTAACAGTGCTATTGGTTTTTTCTGAAGATACTCTGGATGTAGATGCAGTCGAAGTAATAATATGCATGTGTAGTGGAATTTGAATATAGCAAAAATGTATTGTTGTGTAGGATTTGTGGTTTCATTATATGTTATACTCAGTAGCAAATTGTCAGCCAAACGCACTATACCAATAATAACAGTCAGATTAAGAGATTTCTGTTCTTTTCTACATAATCTTGTTCTATGATTTATAAAGTGCTACGGAATATCATGGCGCTATGTAAATAAAGATTATTATTATTATATTATCTTTGCAAAAATTACAAAGATAACAACTATTGTAATATTGAAAAAGAAAGTTCAAATTTGGACTACACTAATATTATGTATTATCAAATTATATATATTTATTTATCATCTTTGTAAAAGGTACAATAGCAGCACACTGATTATAGAATTGTGGGTGCCATCCCAAGTGCTCCAGAGATTAATCTATGTATCTTATACAGTATAAATCATGACGGTGTAATTATCTGACTCCTGAAGACACTAACATTCAGTCTAGCGTGTGGCAGGCTCCTTCATAGAGTTAACAATGCCACAATCCTGTCTTTTCCCCGTTTCCCAGGTTCCTGTAAAATTAGGCCATTTCTCCCTGTCACAATCAATCATCATTTCAACTCCAATCAGATAAACCTTTCATCTTTTCCCTATCTAAATTGTTCCTCCCAGGGTGATTCACTCAAGCTTAGAGCAACCGTCAGACTTCCAACACAAAAAACCAAGGAGATATTTGATAGTTCATTTGTTCGTTGATGGTATTTACATCTAGCGCTGTTGAGATTTTATTAAAGGCCAGTTATGGGCTTACATGGAAGAGGAAAACAATGCATCTCTGTTTCTGTTGCCACGCAAGGCTACTTTAGTTTCATCCTCACATAACACATAGCTCGGAGGTATTTTCTTAACATTGCCAGAGCCTGAAAGAAAACCTAGGATGATGTTTGCGTTGAGCTAACCATGGACAAGTCTAATAACGATGTGATGATGTATAGATGAATTTCTGCTCCTTCGTGACATAGGGATTAGGTCTCCTCTTATCTCCAAAGCATCAGAAAAAGTGTCTTGGTTTTAATTTCACCATGAAGTCACAGGGGACAACAGTTATGTTATGTACCTATGAACAAAGTGGTCTTCCCCCAAGCCAGAGAACAGTGCATTACCTTAGATAAGCAAGTAACACATGAGAAGCTTGAAGAGTGGCAGGCGGCCATAACAAAAACAAGCAGGGACTCACAATGTTTTTCCTATAAACTAGGTGCCTTCTAAACAGGGGACTGATCAATGGTCGCATTACATTAAGGTGCTGATAAATGGATGAGTTTGTCTTCCTCGAAGAAGATGACTAAATAAACCATCTAGAACACACTCTCATCACTGCGTCCTAATGGATCATTACAATGTATCATTGTGTCTAGTCGTCCTCATCTGACCCCCAGTTAGACCCTCTGTCTCTGCTATTATAACATGAAGAGAAATGATTGTCCTCCTACGCTAGAATCTCACGCTTGAAAGGTGCGGCCCCAATTACTTGCTTCAAAACATACATATGTAGATCCTCGGTATATCAATAAATCGGAAATATGGGCTAAGAGGAAAATTTAAACAGAATTGCAGAAGTCTGTAAAATATGAATTAGACTTTATAGCATATAAAATAAGGCAATAATTACTTGTCTAGAGTGTTCACAAATGAGACATTTGCTGCATACCTAATTGTTCCAGATACTGCAGCATCTTAAGCTATCATTACACAGTTTACTTTCCACATATAAACATACATAAGGCCTTATACACTCAGGTACTGCTAAAAGAGTAAACTTTTGACAAATTTTGGCTAGGTATATATCAAAGGTTTTTAACCCAGATTGGAAAGCACAATCTACTCAGCTTACTCATAGTGGAGACCACCAGAAAAAATACATGCTTTACTGTGTCCAAATGAGTCCCATAGAGGTGATCACAGACATGTAAAGAGTGTAGGTGCAGGAACTTGGGAAAGGTGATCTGTACTCAAGTGAATAGTGTTAGCATTAAGATATTAAAAATAAGTGGGGTATGGTGGAGAAAGAGTGAGATATGGAGGTTCTGGCTAGAAAACGAGTTGGATCCAGTGACTGCAGATGATGTGCCTTCAGATTGTATAAGTTCTTTATGTTTTGTGTCATCCATGTGGAGTTGTCCACACAGACATGTGATGCTATTTATTTTCCCGTACATCTTGGCCCCCTAACAATTTTATCCTGCTGCTACCGCTTACAAATCCTGTAATAGTGCTATACAGAATGTCCTCCTGAAAATACTAATAACACAGAAATAATGCTTCCTCAAATGACATGTTGTGAAAGCCTATCCTTCCTATCCTGCGGTGATAGAGCCTGTCTCCGGCAGGCTGTATTAGATGAGCTTTATATTCATAGATCCAGGCAGCATTACTATGGTAGTCTTCTTATATTTGTTATCCATGAGCTCCTACATTCTAAGACCACCTTTCAAAATTATGAAAATTTGCCAGGACGGGGTGTTACCAGAGCCCCTCCTTGCTGCAGCTTTACAGACTGTTACTCTCCTCCCCGTTCTATCAGCACTTAAGCCCCTCCCTCCGCATGCTGTAATCTCTTACAGTGGGAGGGGTGTCTCAAGAAAGTACAATTTGTCCTACAGATAACAGACCCTCATATGTCTCTGTAAAAGGAAAAGTAGAACAATATGGGTTTTGAAAAGTATAAAGTAAAAAAATTCAAAAACTGAAGTTAACATATTATTAAAAGGGTTTACCCATTTATTCAGGTAAAATAAAGCAACAAAGTGGTCCCTACCTTTTTGGTCCCTCTTGCCAAACAGGAAATCACAACTCATGATCAATGATTGGTTATTTCCTGTGTGTCAATAAGAATAAGGAAACAGAAACAGGTGACAGAACATGTAGTTGTCGGAATGAGTGAAAGGTATTGGTGGGTACCACTTTTTATTGACCCTTTGTAAAAAATATACTGGCCAAACAACTCCTTTCACTAGATTAGAAGCAGTATGGAAGCCAATTATTATTATCATTATTATTCTTGCTAAGAATATTAGGGCATAGTTTCATATGGTGATTTAGGAAGAATTGGGCCTTGGGAATGGGGAAATTCTATTGTTATCCTAGCAGTTTCTTAACATTGACTTACACTAAGGCTAAAGCATCTAATAAAGACTTGTTATCAGTGACTAGATTACTACTATATATCTTTTTAACGTATATTGGGAACCAGCCTTTGATTTTCTTTATGTTGTTTTGTTAGACTTGCTTTTTTTAGTACCTCTCCATATATAGTTTGAATTTTTCTACTATGATTCATTGTAGGACTTAGGGACTGAATCAAATATGAAAATGGAAAAAACAATGATCAAATTTCTTAAAATCCCAATGTAAAAGCTATTCTGATTTCACCTTACAACATTCTGAACTGACTTCTGTTACGTGACATCCCCCATCCCCTTCAAAATGTTTTTCCCATAGACTGTAATGGAAAACATCTGGTCTAACTGGGCATACGTTTTCTGTGAACACCAAAAAGTGGTAAAATGCAGCAATAAACACACATTATTGATTTATAACAAAACGAAAATGAGTGAAGTGTTTATAAGTAACTGACTTATTTGAGGTAATTTGGCAAAAAGGAAAAGCCAACTTGACTAATTTTAGCCAATTTTGGCAGAGATCAGAGCACCTGAACCTCTTTAAACCTAAGTATAAATTCCCTAAAACATACATTCATTTCATAAGCATTTTTACCCCATGTCCTGACCTTTATTTGACTAGGGACCTATGTTTTTTTTTCTTGCATTTCATAAGGGACTCTATAATGAACTGCTTTACATAAAAAAGGTTCTATATATTCTATGTTTTATTAATTATAATATATATATACATATATATTTAGACAAGGTGTGACTCACAGTCAAGGTCAAATAGTATTTCTTATCTATAACTTGGGATTGGGCAACATGAAAACGGGCCAATAAAACTATCACTTGTGAAATAGGATGTCTAATATGTTTTAATGTATAACCATGCAGGCACACTAAGACTATGGGGCTTATTTACTAAGGGTCCTGAGGCCGCATTTCCGTGGGGTCTTCTGACATTTTCGGGGATTGCGCCGCTGGAACAGGTATTTAGTAGGTGATTGTGTGATCGCACGTGATCGGATTTAGCCGCAATTGCGTCTGTTTACATGCAACACAAATTTGGGGGGATAACGGCGGACGATCCGATGGATTCAGACAAACTGCGAGATTTTACTTAAAATTTGTGTCGCAAGCCATGCACTTACATGCACCGGGAATGAGATGGTGAACTCTGGCGGGAAGCGGAAGTGACACAGTGCATTGTTAACGGACAATGCACTTACGGGATCTCCTCTGGAGCGGGTAAGTAAATATGCCCCTATGTGTAGATGTTACTATGGTTAAAGGGGTCATATCAACTTAGTAAGTTATCCCCTACCCTCTGGATAAAAAGGTGATTGTTGAGTACAGGACCTCCAGCAATCTGTTGTCTGATTCTTACTAATGGGCGAAGCAGCAGGACAAGCATGCACCCTGCCCCTCCATTTAATTTTTTGGGATAAGTCACCATATTCTCCAGTTTGCTGTGGGTCACATCTCATGATCGGTGGATAACCAGAAGTTGAACCCTCACCAAATACCTTATTATCCCCTATACTGTGGATAGGGGATAACTTTAAATCCAGGGCATGAATAATGCTTCATAGTGTTTATACATACATTTGTTTTTACCTCTTGGCTGTACCCAAGTTTCACTATAAGGATTTATTTGCTTGATAACCTACATAAAGCAAACCATTTTTCACAACTGATCTGACAAAAAGATCTGCTTTCACCCGTGAAATCAATGGATATTTGAACAAAAGAAGAATTTCACCAAGGATGTTCATATAAAAAAAGCCTTAATAATAGCTGTGATGAGGTAAGGAATCGGGTGTGATACCAGTTATAAGGAAAGGAACTTGTGAGCTAGAGAGAAATATAGACCCTATGTGACAATGTTTTGTATGTATGATAGTGAGTGAAACAACCTGTGCCATTTTGTGGCCATGTGATCCATCATTGATAAGGAGGGACATCCAGATGAGCATTCACATGTGACAAATCTGTTGTTATCAGGTTTGATCTGAATTGCAAGGAACTCTTGTCACTCTTGAGTTAGCCATAAACACAGCATATCTGACAGCTGTACATCTGTCAGCTCTGATTCCCCCATTAACATGCACATCCAATGTGTTTCTTTAATATAGCAGGAGGAGATAAACATCTGTTGGACACCACTAGCTCTGCTTATCTCTAAAAAAAACACAAGAGATTTGTATATTCGATAGGGACCTACAGTTTAAAAACTGATGTCTATAGGAGGTCACCAATTCTTAATTGTCAAAAAGTGAAGGATAGTGACAATGGAATAGATTGCATGGGGAGGGGTGGATAGGAGAATGGGTAACCTTGATTTTTGTCCTATACAGTTTATTAGTATGTATAGTATAATATTATGAATTCCTATACAGATTCAAGTAGGACTCAATTTTCCCTCAACTTTATGTTTTCTGTATTGGACTGATTTTGCTAGGAATAAATTGAATATAAATGTACTACTATATAAATATGTCAAACTATCCAGTTGTTTTAAAAAACAAATCGCAGTATGGCGGAGTACCTTTTCTGCTAAATAAATAAAGGCAAGCATACATTGATATTCCACAATGATATAAACCGCTGGGGCACCTTACTTCCAACAATTTATTTTATTTATTTTTTTGCATAAATACAGTACCTGAATTCCCATTCAAAATTAAACTTTTTACTTTTGCTTTTGAAAGGGTGAACAATTAGGTTGATTTAGTCTTTAAACATGTTGGATCCTTTAGCACTTTGGTCCAAAAACAGGCAACTAGGTTAATTTAAAGACCATCTAGCACCAGGATCAAGGGCTGTACTGATGTGTGCCCTCTCTGGCAGGATCTGCTCTTCTTTAACCCCTTTACGTACCAGGATGTACTATAATGTGCTGGTGCTACGGGGGTGTATGGAGAGAGCTCACAGGCTGAGCTCTCTCGATACACAGCAGGTATCAGCTGTATAATACAGTTGACACCTGTTGTTACTGCCATGGTTGGTGCTTGCACCGATCATGGCAGTTAACCTGTTGAGTGCCGCAGTCAAACCCGACCATGGCACCTAACATTACTGCCTATGGGTGTAGCAATCTTGGATGGCCTTTTGTCACCCCCTGTGAGTGCTGCCATCTTGCCGAAGATCGTCTCTCCCTATGACGGCATTGGGGAGCAGCGATCTGTTGCTATGACAGCCTCGGATCTTCCAAGGAAGAAAATCCCCAAATACGGGGATATGGTAGGATCGATTAGACAACCTAGGGTTAAAGTACCCTAGGGAGTCTTTAAAATAGTAAAAATAAAAAAGTTAAAAAAAATTATAATAAGAAAACATAAAAGTTCAAATCACCCCCCTTTCCCTAGAAGTCATATAAATATAAATAAACAGTAAAAATCATATATACATTAGGCATTGCCGCGTCCAAAAAGATGGGAAAGATTTACCTATAACACCCGTGATCGGTGCTAGGACCCGCACATTGCCGCCGACAAAGCTGCTGGAGGCTTTAAACAGATGGCGGCGCGTGGGCACCTCTTGTTGGAGATCGCCGATCCCCGTGACGCCATCGGGGAGCAGTGATTGGTTGCCATGACAGCTTCGGGTCTTCCAAAGACCTGAGGCTGTCTGGATTTAACCCTTTCATTACAATGTGTTAATTGTACTTTGTAATGAATGAGGATGAAAATCTCCATATACTGCCATACTGTAGTATGGCAGTATATGATAGGATCAATCAGACAACCTAGGGTTAAATTACCCTAGGGAGTCTGAAAAATAGTAAAAGTAAAAATAAAAAAGTAAAAAAAAAAGAATTAAAATAAAAAACCTATAAATTCAAATCACCCCCTTTCCCTAGAGAAGAGAGGAGATGAAGAAGAAGAAGCCGCCGGGAGTATTAAGTTTATTTTTTTTCTGTTTGGCAAACTGCGGGGGGCAGGCTGTATACTACATGGGGGCTGGCTGTATACTACTGGGGGCTGGCTTTATACTACATGGGAGCTGGCTGTATACTACATGGGGGCTGGCTGTATACTACTGGGGGCTGGCTTGCGATATACTACATTGGGGCTTGCTGTATACTACTGGGGGATGGCTGTATACTACATGGGGATAGGCTGTATACTACATGGGGACAGGCTGTATACTGTATGGGGGCTGGCTGTATACTACATTGGGGCTGGCTGTATACTGTATGGGGGCTGGCTGTATACTTGAGTCAATAGGTTTTCCCAGTTTTCTGTGGTAAAATTAGGGGTCTCAGCTTATACTCGGGTCGGCTTATACTCAAGTATATATGGTAGTAGTTGGAAAAGACCAAATGAAGACAAAAAGTCAGGATAGCAGTATGTCCTGCAACATTTATACTACAGAGACCAGGAAATTTTCTGTTTGGCAAACTACGGGGGGCAGGCTGTATACTACATGGGGGCAGGCTGTATACTACTGGGGGCTGGCTGTATACTACATGGGGGCTGTCTGTATACTACATGGGGGCTGTCTGTATACTACTGGGGGCTGGCTTGCGATATACTACATGGGGGCTGGCTGTATACTACTGGGGGATGGCTGTATATGACTGGGGGCTGGCTGTACACTACATGGGGACAGGCTGTATACTACATGGGGGCAGGCTGTATACTGTATGGGGGCAGGCTCTATACTGTATGGGGGCTGGCTGTATACTGTATGGGGGCTGGCTGTATACTACATGGGGCTGGCTGTTTACTACATGGGTGCTGGCTGTATACTGTATGGCAGCTGGCTGTATACTTGAGTCAATAGGTTTTCCCAGTTTTCTGTGGTAAAATTAGGGGTCTCAGCTTATACTTGGGTTGGCTTATACTCGAGTATATATGGTAGTAGTTAGAAAAGGCCAAATGAAGCCAAAAGTCAGGATAGCAGTTTGTCCTGCAACATTTATACTACAGATACCAGGAAATTAACTGGCATCTAAGCAAAATGCTGGAGAGAATATATTCAGAAACAATCGTCTGATAGTCAAGTGTAGAGCAACACTCTGCCTCTGAGCCTTATACTGTCAGCGGTAAAACCCACCAACTATAACAGAGGTCTATCTAGAGCACACCAAAAACATATTGCACAGACCTGTATGTGGGCACGAAGATACAAATTGGTCACACCAAGCACATTGTGCTGTACGGTTATGTAATCCTGCTATACCTGCTTGTCAAACCACTACTTCATTTAGCTTGTAACTAACCCACAGATGAAATAGACATGTCTGGCCTAACTAGATTTATACCATACAATTATTCCTTTTTATATTCCTTAAATAACAAACTTGTTTGTTTATTCAGTAGCCTTGCTTAAAAAATAGATGTGTTATATAAGGCACCTGTAAAACAACATCAGGATGTACCAGAAAAAGATTTACAAGCCTACCCCACCTTGGAATGAACTTTTTTAATGGTTGGTTTCCAAATGAAGGCATCATGGAGATAGAAGCATAACCACAAAATACTCAAAATACCAACATTGTGGTGATATATTTAACATAAGCAAAAGTAAATGCTTATTTGGATGAAGTAGTTGGTTTCTAATTGTATCCTTGTTCCATTGCTCTTAGTAAATCCTTTACACAGAAGAGTCTTTTTATGGTCCCACTAACAAGAGAGTGTAGAACTTGTGGTTAAAATTGATAGCAGGCAACCTGACAGCTTTCTGATCATCAATCACAGGCATCTTGCGCAGCACTTTTAAGAGTTTTATGGTGTTTTACAGCTGTATATAAATCTTGACCAAGTACTTATTGTTTAAAGAGCTTTTAACAAGCTTGTGGCTGTATGTTGTTGGAAAAACATCTTAATGGTAATTTTAAAAGGACGGGTCTGCGACAATTAGCTAACATAGGACACAACTTTGACATAAAAACTTTTCAGATTTAACTAAAATATTTGTGCATAAGTTTAGTAAACTAAATTGAAAGAATAAAAATAGGTAGTTTTTGATGCAAAGCAGTGTCAAATTTGTTAAAAAAAAAAACATAACATAGTTTACTGTTATAATCTGTACTATGTTGTCATCAAGCAGCATTTAGTTTGACAGGTCAGATCCCTACAGGCCCTGGGATGTCAGCAAGGAGCTGAAGGAGACCAAGAAGGACCCGAAGAGGTACTTTGAGGAAGAATCCAGGTGATTATCTTTAGTGCCAAAGTGGCCAACCTGGAGAAGAGTGAGAAGTGTAAGTCTTTCTTTTCAGGAAATTGCATGCCAGCCACATTCCCCTGAATGCGCTACTTGATGAAACCAGCTACATGCAGAAGGGAAAGGAAGCCGTCATTGGAGTTGTCACAGATTTCTACAGCAGCCTCTACTCCCTGAAGCTCATGGACAACGAAGCAGCCAATAGGTTCTTGTCAGGTATCCTTAACACTCTTCATTCCGCAGGGGCCAAAACTATGCACACCCCTCTGATGGCGGATGAGCTGCTCTATGCTGCTAAACCCTTCAGACCCAGCAGGACTCTAGGCAATGGCTGTCTCCCGGTTTAGCTCTACTTGGCACTGAGGGACTTCATTTGCAAGGACCTGCTGGAGCTATATAAGGAGATGGTGGTGGAGGGAAGGATGCCACCGTTATTGAAGACTGATCACAATCTTGTACAAATGGAAGGGAGAGAGTTGCGACCTGAATGGTGTCTCATCTCTCAGTTCAATGTAGACTTCAAGATTCTGGCGAAGCAGACCTGTGGTGCTCCCAGTCGCAGAATCACAGAAAATCTGGCCCTTGTGAGAAATACCCTGTAGTATGTCTGGATCAGGAGAAGGCTTTTCGGCACAATCCGGCATTCACTGATGGTGCGAGTTCGGCCAGACTTTGGGGGCAAAAGTCTACTGCAAGAAGTCGGAGACCATGCTTTTTGTTGACTGACAGATAGCTTCTTCTGCCCCCTTCACCATTCAATGGGACTTTGTGAGGGTTCTGAGGATTTGGTTCCAGAAGGAAGGTGCAGCCCTAAAGTCCTGGCTAGAATGCTTGTCCAAAGTCGACATCAGAATCACAACACTCCCTGGAAGGGAAGGTGCTAGTCCTGTGTAATGAGGTGCTGCCCATGCTCCAGTACACAGCACAGGTGTGGCCATTCTCAGCCCCTTGTCAGTAAGACCATTACCAAGACCGTTTTCCAGTTTGTTTGGGGCTCCAAGATGGACAGAGTCCAGTGAGCTGTCATATACAAGGAGCCAGAAAAGGAGGTTAAGGGCATACCCGACATCTTCACCTTGCCCTGGATTTCCTCTGTTTCACTGTGTGTGCAGGACCCTGAGGACTGTCAACAGATCTGTGGGAATCTCTGAAAGGGTCTCCACTGGGACAAGTAGGGTAGCTGTTTCACTTACAACTGAGATGCACCCTGGTACTATGCTGGGGCTGTCTGTTTTGTGAGGGATCACCACCTGGAGGGACTGAAACCAGATCTGTGGAAACCAAAGACCCTACACAGGCTTATCCAAGCCAAGGACTTGTTTGAGTTGGTTCCAGGAATTACCCAGGACATGGCCAGGAATGTTCAACATGCACAATAACTTGTCATGGATGGTCATCCAAGGGAATCGTGCTATCCAGGACACCTGTCTCCTTGTAAACTGATTTAAGGACACTATCTGGCATGCCAGAAGAAAACTCACTTGGCACGAGACAACCTTGTCTACATTGGACTGGTCCATAGCAAACTGCAAAGCAATGCAATCACAGATAGACACAGAAGGAGATCTGAATGTGATTCTACCCATTCTACTTTTTATTTAGTAGCAACAATGATGCTGCCAAAGCAGGAATCTATTTCATTAATGGAAGATATAGTGCCTCAATCCACTAGACAATGAGCTTAAAGCTCTATATTTTTCCTACAAAGATGCAGTGAGAGCAAGTCAAGCTATGCCCACCTTGATGGACTCTTGGCTGTGAGCAGGGAGGATCCCTTTGGAGTACTACAACTTCAACAGGGAGAATCCCAGAACCCATTTAAAACCTCTTTTGAACTCATTTTGGACTGTTGCAGCGGATTTTAGGATTTGGAGATATTGTGCAAATCGTGCAGACCAGTAAGTGGAAGATCAGCAACTTCCCCTTCCTTTTCCTCCCCCCTTTCTGTCTGTTTTTTCATAAAGCTTTGGGCCTGTGATCTTCTCACCCTCTCCTGATCTCCTCTTTTACTGATACCCTATCTCAAATTCACTTACCGCCGTCGCCGTAATTAAAACATTAAAAAGTTGGGTATATTGAACGAGCATTTACTGTATTGAACAGTATTTACTGTAATTTAGCATGTGCTGCTACACAGTATACACTGTAAAATGCCTATTGCGTCTGTCCACGGTGCAGTTAGCAAATGTTGTCTCACTGCACTGTGCATTGAGAAATATAGGACATGTCCTATATTTTCCAGTTTTGTGGCACTAGCCCTGCCCTTCTCTATGGAGAGGGTAGGGGCGAGCAGCACTACAGCACCAGCATCTGCCACCAGGATGAAGGATTGAAAACCAAGCATACTGACATTATAATAAATAATATTATAATAAATAATAAATATTAAAAACTTTCTCTGCCGCGTGAATTCACACTGATATGCTGGTATGTGCCCCCTCTGGCAGGATCTGATCTTCTTTTAGCCTTTTATGCCCCCTTTTTAAAAAAAAAATGCTTTTAAAACAATTCAAATGAGCCCGAGTGGGCTGCAGGCACCATAGGTGTTAATAGGAGTGCAGAGCCCCTCAGGCTCATTTGAATAATTTTTGTAGCCTTTTTTTCTTACAAACAAGGGCATAGGCAGCTTAAAGTAGAGTGGAACTTGCATACCCCAGTAATCTCCGTATGAAAGCTCTTACTTCCAGACCCTAGTCAAAAGCCTCTTACTTAGCAAATCCACTTCCCTACACTGTGTTGAGAAGATGCAAAGACATCAAAACTGTCCTGTCTAAAATTGGGAATCTATTCCTTTTGGAATAGATATACTAGTTTGGCATTAATCCCACATCATGGCATTAGACTTCCTGGAATCCATGCTTGATGGTAAAGGGGCTTCCTTACAAGTAGCCAAAAGAGACAATGTTTTATTTATGCCATACTGGAAAAAGTATTTAAAAACATTACCAGAATTCCCTAGTGGAGCGTCAATGGCTGTAAGTCTCCACAAGCCTTCAAGGTCTTAATTGGCTCTATAAGTATCGTTCTTAATTCCCAACAAAAGACCTGGTCATGCAATAATGTTGGCCCACCAGTGTTTTATTCCCAGTGAGCACTTTCAGTATCCTATTCTCCTGATCTCAGAGGTTGAATCCCCAGAAATCTGACAGTTATCCCCTATTCACAGGGAATGCAATACAATATTTGGGAGACAGGGCAAGTAATCCAATAGCAGAGACATAAAATAGATATATTGGTGCAAGAACGCACTCCCCCTCGGCTGCCCCTGCTGCTATACTGCAGGGGACATCTTCGGGCAGTGTATCCTTATACCCTGTCCACCAGTTTCCTTGCATTTTTGCTGTGAATTGTGGCAAAAACGTGATGAAAAGTATGCATTATGGACTCTGATTTTCCCTGCAGAATATTATTTCCTCAAGGCTAAAGGACCTGTGATGATCTCTTAATCACATAGCGAGGGTGGAGAACATGGGGGCTAACTGAATGATGGGGAGGAGAACATGGGGCGCTAATTAAACTATGGATGAGAACATGACAGAGAAGGGTAACAGAATGAGGAGTGGAGAACATGAGGGCGGTAACTGAGTGAAGGGGAGAACCTGAGGGGGGTAACTGACTGAGGAGGGGACAAGATTAGGGGTAACTGAGTGATGAAGTAAGGAGAACATGTGGGGGGTTACTAAGTGAGGAGGGGGAGAACCTGGGGGAACTGCATGAGCAGGGGGAGTACATAAACATATTGCCTGATGTTACTCTACACAAATCTTCTAACACCAAATGATAGAACCGGAGGTGTGCCAATGAAATTAGCATTTGAGGTCTCTCCAAGGTCGGATCTATGGAAATACATATAACATACGGGGAACATAATAACACAAAAAATGTCGAAATGTCCGAATCGCCATTTGATAGCAATGAACACTTGTCCTCAAATAAATGACACCTCACACAGATCGGTACACCTGTATTTGTATTAAAATATAACAAACCAATAAATTAATGTAACAGAACCAACCTAAAAAATAACCTAAACAAGTGGTGTAATCCGGGCCGCGCAATGATAGCTGTAAAAACAACATTAGAAAATGGAGCAACTGCGGTTTTTTGTGATTTCTGCTGCATTTAGAATTTTTTCCCCTTACATTTCTTTTTGTGCCAGTAGAGAGAATAAACTGTCCTGCAGATAACCAGCCTCATACAGCTTTGGCAAAACAAATAAGTTTGTGGAAGGTGAGAGGTAAAAACAGCAAAGGGCCGCAGCATTCAAGGGGTTGTCCAGTCTTAACAAGTCCTCCTCTATCCACAGGATATGAAAACACTTGCTGATAGGTGGTGGGATACCCACAGATAACGGGAAGGGGGATCCGTTGTACCCCAATAAATGGAGCGACAGGTTGGACATGTTTGCTGACGTTACATACATAGTTTATGACACTGATAGAGATCGCTGCCACAGAGAAAATCAGCAGGGAACGTGTCAATTTGTGTTACAACAGACCCCCCTAAGGACCCCAATTGATCATCAGCACTAAACATAATATATAACTTTTTGACTAAGCAGTGGGGGGTGTCTTTCTATAATTCGCCTCAGGCAGCAGAGAGGCTAGGTTCACTCCTGTGTGGGAACACACCCCAGAGGGAAAACCAAACTCCTACAATAACATGAATACTAACCAGACGACACTTTCTTAGGCTTGGAACCAAAGCATTGCATTCCGGGTAAATAAAAGCAGTCCCTTTTTTCACATTATCTTTGGAGTCTTGACATCTTATTTGGAGTGTTTCCGTATACCACTATGGAATCCTTGTACCCTGTGTTATCTATGTGTATTGCAATAAATATGTATTTTATTGCAATGCTGCATGTCCTGCCCACATTTTCATAAAAGAAGGGTATAATCAGAAAGAAAAAAAATCATAAATTGTCTTTTTTTCTGTAGGAACTGGATTATCCAGTTTCTAGGTTTGTATCACCTCGAGGAGATGCTAATGAGTGTTGGTTTAGGCATTCTTTAGCAGATTAGCTGCTTGTTACAAAGTGTTAAATATGTATGAATACTTATTTCAATCTGCTATAACACAGATTGGGCAATGCTGCAAGGAATGAAGCAATGAACTGGGTGGGAACGGCACGTAATTACTACCTTCAAAGTGCTACTTTAATTCTTTTCAACAAATTGCCTGTGCTTTCACTTCTCTGTGCATAACATATCTCAATGAAATATGTTTTACTGCGTCATCCTGTCCTCCAGAAGTATTAATTATCTCTATATTTTATGGAGATGATTGATTCATGGACCATACCAGTGTCCCAGATAACAACGCCCTCTATTGCTCCCAATTACCCCATTTGTTTGTCATGTCTAATTTCAGCATCTGGTTGTTCTGTCAGAGGATACTATATTTCATCTGACACTGAAATGCTGCTTGCGCATTATCATGGGAACATTGCCCCAAAGGGTTCACATTACGTTGGTCCTAATCACAGATTTCATAGAAACAATGCAAAAAGTTACTTTTCAATTCAATTCCTGAAAATAATACTTATTGAATGCTACATATGGCTCCTGTATACTATATAGTGATGGAAGTTAACCCAACTGAATATAAGGGACTTATGGGTAGTATTGGCAGTGTTGTGAAACTGTTGCATTTTGTCTCTGTTGTGTCTCTGTTTTGCTTCCGTTTTGTCTCTGTGATGTTTCCGTGTTTTCTCTGCGTCCCCAAAAAAATCAACTGAAGGGTTTAACATTGCTTTGAAAACATAACGGCTCGTTACTCAGCTTCATCACTGAAAACAAATGACGTTTAATCAGTATTTTTGCAGACCCAAAGACTTCTATTTCCTTCTGTGATTTCATCATTTTTCTGATTTTCATAATTTTTTTCCATGGGAAACGGATCAGTAAAAGAATAAGCCAATGTGAAAGCACCCATTAAAAAGAATGGCTTTGTGAGGCCTCTACAGAAATCACTGAACCACGGATGTGAAAAACAACGCAATGTGTAAGAACCACAAGTCAACCCACTCCACCAATTTAGGTGAAACTATCCAGCTATCTAATGTGTACAGGGGCATCCTCGCTCCTGCTGCCGAGGCCGCACGCTCCCGCTCCTAGGGTGCCCTCTCTCTCAGGGTCAGCGTCCTCCTGATTGGCGCTGGCTAATCCTGCTCAGCCCTTATAATCTGGCACCTCCCTTCCTTCCTGGCCGGATCTTCAGCATTCTAATGGAACTTCCAAGGTTGCCACACCTCGCTTCCCACAGCGGTACCTGTTGAAGTGATTGCCCATCCGCGTTTCCAGATGCTCCCTTCTTCCAGCATTTCCAGACATCTCCGTGTACTTCCTGCGTTTCCAGATGCCTCTGTGTTTCTCCAGTGTTTCCAGACGCCTCCGTGTCTCCTGTCTCCAGCGTTCCCATATGCTTCTGGTAGCTCCCGTATTCCAACGTTCCAAGGCGCCTCCAAGCCACCAACTCTCCACCAAGAACCTCTCTGTTCCTGCCTGCCTGTGTCCTGTGCCAGCTGCTGCCTGCTTGCCTGTCGTAGGTTCCAGCTCATCCTTCCAAGCCGCACTCCTGCTGTCATCTCAGGCTCGCACTGTGTCCTACATCCCTGTCATCCCTGGCTGCCACCGCAGGTTTAGTCGCACCCGTGGAATGACCTGGTGGCACCCCGCCGCATCAAGACCATCCCACTGTGTGGCAAGCTCTGGTGAACCAGGGTGCCACTTAGACTCCGGTCCCGGGTTGCGGCTAGTACCCTCTCCATCTCCTGCAATGGGCCCTCTGGTCCCTCCGGACTCTTCCCATAGAGACTTTCCTCCCGGATACTCCCAGGTACCTTCCAGTTGTCTGTGTGAGCGAAACAAGGGGGAACTACCTGATGAGCTACGTCTGCCAAGGTAAGTGGTCTACCATCACAAAATCTGATGGTAGACTTCCTTCACCTCTTTTGTCCTCTTTGAGAACATATTTATGTCCTGTGTAGTTTGGTATACATACTTATAGGAAAATTATAAGAAATAGCTCTCCTTTCTGTTGTTCCTGACAAGCCTTATTTTTGTGTTTCACAATGGCAGCTATTACAATGTCAAGAGGGATGACATCCCAAGTCTCATATCTTGAATTTCTTCTGGATATAATGATTTATCTATCTCTCACCCAAGCTTTCCATATACATTCAATACATTTCCATGTATTCCTCTGATAATCTGTATGGGATTCTCCCATCTGTAACATTGGTAACAAATTATGGGGAATTATGGGGAATGGGGAATGAAGCTCCGAGATAAAATGCCGGTAGACATCATGTTCCATTTTATCTTATTATTCTGTTTCTCATTGTAAACAAAAATGTCCTTTTCAAAAACTGCATAGGATTGGATCCTTTGGAAATATGCAAGAAGGCAGCTGAAGGGATGGATGAACTCAATAAGAATGCTTTACTCCAACCAAATGCAACGTTTCAATTGCATTACAAACCCCTGACTGGGGCTGACGGACTGCTGGCACCCTCCACAACTACTAGTCTTTTTTTGACCTTGGGTATGCTGTCTACTATTTCTGTATGATTAAATTTTTCCATAATTAAGTCCCAGGGTCAACATCTGCAAAGAGTTTGTATGTTCTCTAAGTTTGCGTGGGTTTCCTCTGAGTCCTCCAGTTTCCTCCCACATTCCAAAACATACTGGTAGCTTGATTAAATTGTGAGCCCCATTGGGGACAGGGACCAATTTGGCAAGCTGTTGTTATTATTATTATTATTATTATTATTATTATTATTATTAATATTATTATAGGCATTGTCCACTCATAAGACTTAGGATCCACTCAAACATTGTTACTGCAATGTGTATGTTGCTTCAGGCAAAGCTATGTGTCTCCAGCCTCCAACATCTGTATTTATGGTGTAAGGAAGGCAATGTTCCAATGTCAATACCAATTGCAACAATATCAATAAATAGGATTAACTTCGCTGTCTTACCTGTCTTATCTATTTTGGTCCTGACAACCAATGATCCCTGCTAGTTTCTTCCATTACTTTAAATAGTACACAGCAACATTATACTCTACAGTCTTTGTGACAATGTATAAAGCAGTATTAAAGGGGACATCACTAAGAATTGGTTGGGCCCCATAGAATAATGGTTTGCAAATATGCTGGCCAGCAAGACATACTCCACTAAAAATAATTACAGTATAATGCCCCCATCCCTTTATATTTCTCTCCCACCACTTATAGTACCTCTTTTATGGAGCACTCCTCACTCTGTAGGACCCCCACTTTCTCCCCTTTCTGTATCCCCAAACATGCAGCCAGGTGTTGCGTATTACTGGGACCAGGTGCAAATCTTTCCATTACACCTCATCTCTGTGTAGTTTATGCACCTGATTTTGGATAAAAGTGATCGAAGTTGGAGCATTTTACATTCATGTTCTGATGTTTTTGATCTGGTCCGTGTAGTACATGCATACCCAGCACTCAGGCAGGCTATTTCCTATTTAATCCTATGCTAGATGATATTAGTTAGTGCCATATATATCTGTTTATATTTAGTATGACTGAATATTTTCTTATGTCTTAAGAAAATGTTATTGTACCTTAATATTAATTTTTATACTCGATACAATATCCATGTTTGATTGTTTGACTTTATTGTGTATTTTGCTTTATTTTATTGTTTGAGAGAAGCTATGTCTAAAACGTCAGACTTCTAAGCCACCATAAAAACTTTTCTCTTTTGCATCATTTAACCTAAGAGTGTGGATTTACTCTTCATTAGTTGTTTTTGTGCCTTCCATTTTTCTTTTACTCTTCTTAATCTGCCAAAAAAAAAAGAAATTATCCTGTCGCATTATTTTCCAATTATTATTTTTGTATATATTAAAAAAATCCCTGACTGCACACGGACAGCGCAAGGATGATATCTGCATGCAGTCCATATTTTGGTAACTCCATAGATTTGTGATAATAATAATAATAATAATAATAGTATTTATACAAAAGAGACCAGAATGCAAATGAAAAAGAGGACTATTGCAATTACTATTTCTGATGGACTTTCACATCTGCAAAAAAAGGACACTTGAATAACACCTTTAAGGTTGGGTTCACACTTTGTTTTAGTACATGCTCAGCGTATCTGTCAGGAAATCGGGTAAGTTCTTGGTGTATATGCTGAGCGCACACATTGAAATAAACTACCAGACAGAGGCATTGTTGTTAACAGGGCCCCAAATGCAAACTATTTCATGAACAGTCACAGTCAGTAAGAGGCTCCTTTAGCCCTGCACAATAATAATTTACTAAAAGTAGTATGGTAAGTATCTATAATATGAGACTGTAGGATAATTTTATAGGAAAGAGACAGATAAGAGGTAGATTGATGATAGAAGATAAATATGAAAGATGATATAGATTTATAGATAGATAATAGATTTCTAGACACAGAAATATAAAGTAGATTATATGTAGATAGCTAGATAGATGACAGAAGATAGATTCCAGAGATAGATACAGTAGAAGTAGGATAGAAGATCAATTGACAGATAGAAGATAGATATGATAGATAATAAATAGGAGAAAGATAGGTAGATAGAAGATATATAAATTAATAGACAAAAGGCTAGTTAGATAGACAGATATATATAGATTGGAAATAGACAAATTATAGGAGATCGATATCTAGACGGAGCATCTTCACCCGAGCATCCAACCAAAGGCTATTAAAGGAGAAATCCATCATCTGCCCAAAAAAGTCTACATGCAGGGGGCCCCTTTAGGACAGAGGACCCTGGGCAAATGTCTACATTGTCACCTCCTATCACTAGCCCTGGTTGTTGCTTCTACTCTGTATACGTTCCCCAGCTCATGCTGAGCCGCTATGTCGCTCAGAAGCAGGCAGGACACCAGTTATGTCAGAGTCCATATGAGAATAGTGACATCACTGGGGAAATACCCTTACTATTCACTCCTCGTCCGCTTGCAAGAGTCACCAGGCGACATATAAGCATATAGGGGGTCATTTACTAAGGGCCCGAAAACCAACGCATTCGGAAAAACCGCCGCATTTAAAAACCGAAAATGTGTCGCTTGGGACACGCTTACCTTCACCTGGTCCAGCTCGGTGTATTCCGGCGCGATCAGATGCATTTCAGCGCAGCAGCGCCACCTGGTGGACGGCGGAGGAACTGCTATCATAAATCCCGGCCGGACCCGAATCCAGCGCAGAGAACGCGCCGCTGGATCGCGAATGGGCCAGGTAAGTAAATCTGCCCCATAGTGTTATACCTCTATGTCATATGTTTTAAGGACACATCCGGAAATCCTTAGAACATACAGAAAAAAACTAGGTGTGAACCCAGCACCTATTATTATATTTATTCAGCAGTAATAAAGTAACATTTTGTGTGGAAGAGTCCTTACAGAGATATTCTCCCCATACCTCAATTAAAAATAGTGTCAACCAAATGTTTTTTAGGTTGAATTCATGAATCCCCATGCCTTTTTATGAAATGAAAGGCAGGGAGAGTTATATTATGATGCGAGTTGCACAAATTTCTGAAAAACTATGATTCCATCTAAAGTAATTTCCTTTAAAGCGTGTTAAAAATGATATTTAAAAAAATAAATACATTTTAGAAATTCAGGATATGGACTTCAAACCTTAATAGACAAGTGCTAAGATTTCATAAACTTTACATCAAATTCTGTTATGCCCTCCACAATTCATTCATCTATAGTTTCATGGTTTTGGGTTCCTAGGAAGTAATATGTCATGTACAGAAAAGTCTAATGCTGACAATTACTGCAGTAATGTTAGAAATTCTACTGAAAATACTTGGGTGACAGAGACAGAGCAGTATGACAAACAGCCAGCAGAAGAAAACTATTTTTTTTTACATTCATTCTGTGAATTTTTTTAAGAATATCTATGATGTTATTTAATATTTGAAAACCCTGCAGTGCTACTGTCATTTATCCTCTGCTAGTTTATAATTTGAAATGGAAAAGAAGAAAAAAAGTCTTGTAATTACTTTCCTTGTCTTGTTCCAGCAGTGGGAATGAGGAAATTACTTGTAGCCCCATAGGAAGGTTTAAAGAGAAAATCAAACCCTGTTGCAGGTGACAGCGAGGCATTGATTGATGATTCATATTTCATAAGTTTAATTGAGATTTACATAATAATTTGTGTCTACATGACTAAGTAAAGATTATCGCTTGAAAGATCTAGGAGGGTTGTTTGCAAAACCCTAGGGGAACATACCAAGCTTCATAGCTATCTATCTGATCAGTGTGTTAAAAGACTGAAGCTTTCAGAAGTGGTTTGATCTCTCCTTACAAGGTTAAAGGGCAGACGTCAGGAGAGACTTTCAGCAAGAAATCTAACAATGATTCTCAGCACACATATTTTTAACCATGCAAAGCCTTTTAGGATTGTTTACTTCAAATGTATTTTGAGCAGTTTGCAATTAATATTAACACCTCACCTGGGTGTCATGGATATATATCCACCACAGGTGTGTAAGCAGAGTGAGCCCTAAGGCCCCTTACACACTAGCGAGTGTGACGTATCCAACTCGCAACGTGTACTGGCTGGAACGCCCCACCTAAACGGTGACAATCAGAAATGTACTGATACCTGACATGAGCTGAGTTCAGTTACGGTTTCTTAGCAATTGGGCCAGACATTCCAGCCAGCACACGCTACGTACTTGTGTGATGTGAGATGGATAGCTCACACTCGCTAGTGTGTAAGGGGCCTTAGAGCTGATGCACACATTAGAACATTGTGAACTGAGCCCTGGAATCATACAGTCATATACAGGACCATATAAGCTTCATGGGGTGTGTCTCCCGTAAAATACAGTAACTCAGCTTCCAATTTATCATATCACATTTTATCTGTCAGAATTCAGGAACCAAAAGCTTACAGGGGTACAGCAGAGGCCCCATGTACCTCCTTATGAAACAGACACTCCCTATAAAATGGAGGCACAATACATCCTTGTGCATGGTCCCTTGCCATAAAACTGTTATCAAATAACTCAGGACTAAAGAAATCTTTGCAATGGACACAGTTGCCATCAAATGATATGGCTATTTACGGTGTCATGGAGGTCACATATGTTTTCTGGATTTCCACTCTTTGTCATGCAGTTGAACATTAAATGAATACAATTTAAATATCTATAATTGATTTATGATGGATATATTATTCCAGGTCATGGGCAGTATTGAGTGGATCTAAGGCAGAAGGTTTAATAAGCTGATTGAACAAGAGATGACAAAAATTGTAACGTTATAGGCAAGTTTTGGGAGAATTTATCCAGGGTGTACATTTTTTGATTTTTTTTTAAATGCTGTATTTTTTGTCAAATGAAGTGTAAGACCTCATGCACACAAACTTGCACATTAGTAGGCCGTAAAGGACATTGATCCGCTGATAGTGGTGGCTTACCTCTCCAATGTCCATAGGAAATGCTGAAGGACCGGGCCTATCTTTTTGGCTCAGTATGCACTGCACCTTAAAATGTCTCAATTTCTCAATAGAAGGTATTGGGGCTGTGGATTTAGCTGCCATGTTAGTTCACGATCAAACACATGTCCTCCTTGTCTATGAGGTCTTACTGTATTTATAGATATGAAAGAGTTGCCCTGGCAGTATAAAAAGCTTTCCAAAGCCTTCAAAATGGCTGACCATGGATACAACTTCCTCTTCCAATGTAAAGAGTCTTTCTCAGATCTTTTGTGCTTCTTTATAAAATGACTTCAGGAAAATATAATAATAGTACATAAAAAAGTGTAAAAGGAATTTCATCAAGTAAAATGGATTATTATAGCAGATTGACTTTTAGCAAAACTGATTTACATGGTAGTTAATGAGGTTATTGCATGAAGACAGCACCTTTCCATGAGTCCTTTAAAGGAATGGGAAATCACAGTGGGATCATTCAATACTTCTTTTATGTGCCAGAACAGAGATTGGATCTATAGGGGTGAGTACACAAATATCAGTTGCTACCAGTTCCATCTGTTTTTGTATTTCTCAAATCAGTATAAGGCTCCTTTCACATGGCTGTTGTAGGGATGCATGTAAGTCCATTCCATACCATGAAACCATGCCATGCACAGGATGCTCATGAGCTTATGCCCATGGTGTTGGATTGCATGAGATGACAGCCTGAGCTGCAGAAGATGAAGCAGGTCCGATTCCAGTCCAATTTTGAGCCTGAGAAGTCTTTTTATATTGTCATTGGTGAGTGAGAGTTACTGATGCACTGAAAACAGACAGGCCACAAACAAGTAGTTGACGGCTGCTTTTCTGCGGCCTACAAACATTGCATGCTCATGTGCATGAAGCCTTAGTGTGACTCTCTCTGACTGTCTATCCTGACAAATCCATATATTATAAAGATAAGAGCAAGGACCTAGGAAAACCCAGCTGATTTATAAAGGTAATGTGGCAAATTTACTTTCCCAATCCTGTTGCGATCCCCGATCCGGATGGTCAGACGAAGATGAAGTCTGGCGCAATTCACGTAGCTTATGCGCTTGATTTCCTACATGTGTCGCTTCCTCCGCTGAGGTCCGCCGAAGTTCACCTTGTTCCCTGTTCTTGCAAGTGCATGTCTTGCGACACAAATTGCTTTGTTAAATCCTGTGCATTGTCCAAATCCGTCGGATCATCCGACGGCCCGCCCCCCGATTTGTGTTGCGTGAAAGCCGTCGCAGAGGCGCCAAAATCCGGTCGCGTGCGCTAAAAACCCTTTTTAAGTGCGGCACACATGGGAAATCGTTGGGTATTCCGACGATAGTGCGGATCGCGGACCCTTAGTAAATGAGTCCCAATGTGTCAGATCAATTACTAACAATGTATACAACACATTGGCTCAGATTTTTCAAAAGTGTGGTAAAGAATTTGCCTCAGGAATGTGCAGGGTGCGCCAGATTATTGAATACTGCCCAGTCTTCAATTTTCTGGTGCACCCTGACCTGCTCTGAAAGTGTGCCTCATTTTTTTTTTGGTGCACCTTTAACAAACAGCGTGCAACACAATTCTGTCGAGTCACTTTTAGATGCACAGTTTTTTCTGTCTTGTCTGATACAGTGCAGCCACAACAGAAATCAGACACTTATAAATACATGTACAAGCCAATTGCACGTACTTTCTAGTGCAAAGCCAGGCAGAAAACTGATGCAGCCAGTTTAATAGATCTGGGCCACTAAGTAATGATAGGTTTCATTGTTAAATGCTGATATGATATTACCTGCTGTATTTACAGTATGGTAAGCAAGTTTCAGTCTTTTAAATCTTACAACCAGAATTTTTGGGGTTATTCCACATTCTGTCTGTTGTTACTAAATACATTTCGAAAATGGAATAATTTGATTGACCACTTGTTCCGAATCCAGGGTCATGCTGGGAGTGAATAATGTCATTGACAAATATGGTTTTGCATCGATGAAACATTTGATGACTACTTTTCTTCATGTATTATCAAGATCAATATTGTGAAAATATAACCTTCCTTTGGCAGCTGAAGCTTGGCTCTTTGTCACTTGCTTTTGTACGGGACACGTCTCTCCGCATTGAAAAGCTAGGCAATTGTGTGATGCATTGAACAGACTGCAAAAAGGACATTCAGGTGGTACTTGGCCTAAATTCCTTATTGGCTTCAACGGCCACTTTGCAGTTTATTGAATCCATGTTTGAGTGATTGTTCAGCTAGCGTTTTAACCTAGAGTTAATCCCCAGAACCTTGTCAATTGTAATTAAAACCCTGCTTAGCTAGTGATGCTGTGTTGGGTTTCTGAATCCACAAACATCCATACAGTATATTAACAGCTCAGAGGATCACCTGTGTTTGTGGCAAATGAGTTTCAGTTATAAGTCTGGTTCTGTGCCAAGATAGGAGAACAAAGTGTTTATCCCTTTCTTGGACCCTGTTCAAAACAATTACAGAAACTCAGTAACATAGTAACACTAGACAGAAAGGATGTAACAGGGGCTGTTAACACCTCAAACACTGGGAGGGGAACAGCAACAACAACTTGTAAATGTAATTAGAGAAACTTTACCCCTTTGTTGATATAAGGGTCACTAACACTTTGCAAAGTTAAAGCTTTCCCAGGAGAAGAACTTCTGAACAACAAAAAACTGTCCCCTATATCACATTGAAATAAATTTGACTTTTGGCTTTATTTTTATTTATTGTAGGAGGGGAGGGGGTTCTTCTACCATCCTTTCAGTAAATTTTCAAAATTTCTTCTTTTTATAAAATAGTGTTATCCAGCAGTGAACAGGTTACATCCCACATGTAGTTCAAATGGTCTGTGATTCATGCCCTCCTTTCCGTGAAAGAGTATTAATCTGCCGCTCCACATGACATCTGAAACAGCCCACGGCAATCATTTAGAAGCAGGTAATCATGATTTGCTTTTAATTATGTACGGTTTAGAAATGACTGTGTGATGTTAACCAGAGAACAGATCAAGGTGACACAAAGTGGGTGTTATAAGGCGTCTACTAATTGCTGTAGAAAAGACTCCTGGACCTGACTCGTGAGTATTTATGTCAATAGGATCCAGGTATAAAATGATCGTTCTATGATGTTCCATCCAAATTCTTATTAGAAATATTTTGTGGTTTTGGAAGATAAAACAAATATGTAAAATAATGTCTTGTAATTTGTACCTAAAAACCTTCTAAAATCCCTTGCACAACATTTATGAAGGGTTTTCAACAGTTTTGTAAACTGTACTGTAAAACAGACATCACCTGTGGTGGAACTTCACAGGTACGATATGGCTGCTCCAGTTTTACCATAAGTTATGCAAGTGTGACACAAATCTGGTGTACTTTTTAGTGGGAGGTAAGCCAACAAATAGGGCCACGTTAAGTTTTAAACTTCCTACAATGTTTTACTCAATTTGGAAATAAAATCTTTAATAGTAAATTTTTCACCATATATAGAAAACATGGAGAGTCAAACCTACCAAGACCATCACATTTGAAGTCTATACTACTGGGTCTCAACTACTATGTGAGCCTATGGGAAACCATCATCTTCAAAGAGGAGAACTCTTTTTTGTGGCAGAATACATTACTATTATTGGGGGTGCAATTCAGATCAAACATAGGGTTGGATAAAACTCCCTTTATTTTTAAAGCAGCAGCTCTAGTCCATAGAAAAAAGTCAACCAATTATATTTTATACAATATGTAGTTTAAATCCAGAATCCATAAAAGTTTTTTGCATCTCTGTGATCCAGTCCCTGACCTCATGTCCTTCTGTATCACCTTGAAATTTGGTAGACAGACATAGGTCACTTGTGCCAGTAAATTAAGTTACAAACAGAACAGAATTCATAATCATTCAGAATAAGAAAAAAAACTGTATTTACTCCTTGGAGAATCTTGCCTTTTCTTCCCACAATTGGCTTCTTTTATCGCTCTTAGTGATTGTAAATTGCATATCAAACAGCAGTACAAGGCAGATTAACACTCTCTTGGTATTGGCCGGAATAAGCACGTTTCAGATAGAGGGAGGAGGGGATGAAACAAGAAAATGCATTCATGCCTGTTTGCGCTCAATACGCTGAAGGGAATTGTTCAAGAACAGTTGATCCTTGTGAAAATGTTACCCCTGAAACTTTGCCAGAAGGCTGTGTAATTACCAGTCATGCAAGTTAAACATAAACTGCTTTCCAAGCTCCATTTCCAACTTATGAAATGGTGACGCTGAGTTTCGCACCAGTTGTCTCTCGGTGCCGGCTTTGACTTTTTTTTAAGGTTATTAAATAAGTCTACATTTTTTGTGTATGCTACACACGAAAGTTGTTGATTGAAAACAGGGAAATTTATAATGGCTTTGTACACCAGTTTTCTGATGTACAAGCTTTGTCATAATTGCAATTATTTGCTAACCTTCAAGAAATAAAATTATTTTCCCCTTTACGCCATCTCTTCAGTTGGCGTGAAAGGGGGCACCTGGGAACTCACTATAGCCTGCGACCATTCAAGCCTGAATGGTGACTTGTAATTGTATGCCAAACAGAGCCTGGCATAGAATTGTATGCCAGCATAGCCAGCCACCAGATACATCATGAAGCCGGAAACCTGCTGATGTATCCAGCGCACCACACAATGTACTGGCATATGTTAAATTGCATAGTTTTTTATTAACAGATCATTGTATCAGTTAGCCATCTGATAACATTAGTAATCATTATAATTCTGACAGGGCAAAAAGTGAAACCCTGGAGAAGTGAATTAATTAACTGAAAAAAACTGTGATAGATGTGTATATGGACTCACTATGAGGAAATGTACTAGAAAAATGGGCATAACTCTATGAAATACACATAGCTATAATGGACATAGCTTCTGAAAATGCCACCTGCATCTTGTTGAAAACTGATATTGCAATTCT
The DNA here is from genome assembly GCF_040894005.1 of Engystomops pustulosus. NCBI lineage: Eukaryota > Metazoa > Chordata > Amphibia > Anura > Leptodactylidae > Engystomops > Engystomops pustulosus. Next base: position 114,959,391 of record NC_092417.1, read on the forward strand.
AGTAATAGACCTGAATGTAAAGGTGCTCATTCCCAGAAATCCCAATAAAGAGGACATTCAATATGACTTCCACAAATCTTATTAATATGCAAATTGTATCCATTTATCATGTGCATCTGGTCTTTATCTGGGAGGGAGGCATATAGCATTGCTGACTCTCTGTGTTTTAGGTGAGTTAGCTCTCTGTGTTTTATTGATTAGGTGAGTTAGCATAGCTGAGAGTGTCATTGTGTTTTATATCCTTCTCGTGGATCCCATCATCTCTGCTATGTCTCATCTCTCTTTTTCTATGTGTCAGATGCTAGTAGAATGTTCAGAAGTTAAATAAAAGTGTATATAAACTCAGTGCCCTGATAATCTAAGCACACATCTAATCTGTTAGCGCACAGCATCTTATAGTGTAGAGGAATCATGAAGTGTCTGCTTAGAGAAAGAGAGAGTCACTGACCAAGAGCTAAAACAGCGATAAAACTGAGTAAAATCACATGACTAATGCAGGATGCATATTTACTGTGTAAAACACCTTAATATTTTGTAATATTCAATAAAATCTATTGTTGAACCATAAAAATGAGTAAAACTGTAGAGTAAGGGGGTTAAAAATTATGTTTATTGTATAAACATCACTCTGAGATAAAATTTTAGAACTTTCTTTCATGGGTAAACCCCTTTAAGTGATTTCAAACGCATGCCCAGATGATTCAGTCTATGCCTATAGACCAGTGATGGCAAACCTTTTGGAGACAGAGTGCCCAAATTACAACCAAAATCCACTTATTTTCCTGTGAAGTGCCAACATGGCATTTTAAGCAGTAATTTATTGCTACCTGTTCTTCCACATCTTTCAATTGTATCGCCCCCCTCCCCCCCCCCTGAGGCTACCAGTACAGTTGAAAGAAGGAGGGCAAATTCAGACTCTCGTTGTAGCTTCTCTCCAGGGTCTCTCTGTAAAGGAAAAATGGTGGGTCCAGCAGGATGACCTCCAAAGATATTGCAGTTCTGTCCACACCTTCTCACTTTTCCCGCAGCCAATGAAGTGTTGCTTTAAAATAGTGCTGAGAGCAGCATCTCTTAAGTTGCCTGGGACTTGGTGGATTTGGTCCTATTTGGTGAACTCTGTCCTGAGGTGATGGTCTGAGTGCCCACAGAAATGGCTCCGAGTGCCACCTGTGGCACCCGTGCCATAGGTTCGCCACCACTGCTATAGACTGTCCTTCTCAGAAAGAACATTTCTTTTGCATCAGGATAATTTTATATATGAGAATAATAAACGTTTTCCTCATCCTTGTAATTTGTGGCTTTTAATGTGCCTTTTTTCATTTATTTATACAGTATATAAATTACATTTTATGTTGTTTCTTTGGCATGTTTTAAGAAACTCACTAGGTTTTCTATGGTCAGTGTGTAGCTGCTGTGAACTTTATAATAAATCTGATTCTTATATCTCACCTGGACCCGATATTTCTTCAAAATTGCAAATGGTCCCTAAATTAAAACAAATGTTCGGATGCACAGAGTTCGATGGAAAGGTCTGACTCGGCAGGTCACCAGTCTAGACTTATGGCCTTACCTGGGACACCCTTTGAAATTTTCCTACTTAATGAACGTTACTTTCAAGTCATAAATTCTAACTCTAATAAAACCGATGTCAAGAGCCAAGGTATGAACAAACTTATTAAAAATGTTCTTTTTCACCTAGTGGACAGGATTTTTTCAGGGTTACAGCTGTTTTCACTTGCTGGATGCAAGATGTAGGAGCATCTGAATTTTACTTTTTTCACTTTATTTTCAAGTTTTATGTCCACATTTACATCTTAGTTGTCAATAATGAATATGATTTCATCATATTTAAAGGAAATCTTCCACCAGGATGAAGGATTGTAAACCAAGCACACTGACATACTGGTGTGCGCCCCCTCTGGCAGGATCCCTCTTCTTTTAGCTTCTTGTTTTTAAGAAAAAAGGCGTAAATATTATGCAAATGAGCCTGAGGAGCTCCAGGCTCCGTTAACACCTATGGAACCCGAAGCCTCTGAGACTCATTTTTCTAGAAGCCTTTGTTTGTAAAAAACAGCGCATAAGAAGCTAAACAAAAAGCAGATCCTGGCAGAGGTGGCGCACATATATGTATATAGTTTCCTGAAAAATACATCTTAGCTTTGCTTTGTCAGCATGTGTAAGACAATTCTGCAAAATTAAAAATCATTTAATTTGTCCACGTGTAGCCAGCTTATTGGTTGTAACTTGCAACTTGCCAAATATTGCCATGTGGACACAAAAAGTGCTATACAAACCAGTCATACTTCCAAGAAGAGCAATTAAATAAGTAGAAAGAGTATCTGAAAAAAAGAATAGTACATAATTTAAATGTTATATTACATAAAGCCAAACTTTGTTTGTCGAGATACTAATGGTATCTTGATAGTAACTGCTCAAGTTACTTTAGGGAAATAAAATAAGAGTTTCAGCAGAAAAAATCTTACATTTTAAATTGTGCTTCAAAGATAAGTGAGTAGTGTGATCCGAGTGGCCTACTACCAAAGCAGCTACACTCATGCTTGGTTGTATTGTTCCACTGCAACAATTGTTGTTACTACTGAAGGGTTTCCCACCTTATCTTATGGTATTGGCATTTGAATGGTCAGTGGTATTTTAACACTGTATGCTATGATATTTGTGCTACATAATAAAGTGTGCATATATATATATATACTATTTATGGCTAATATGAACAATTCCAAGGCTTTCCCCATTAACCCTCATAAGAGGATCTGATCCACAGGGAACCACCAGATTTTGTTACCATAGAAGTCCCAGTCCAGTCATGGCTGGCACAAGATGCTGGTACAAGGGACTGAGGGACAGACAGGGATAGCCAACCTATAATAAGGAAAATAAAAAACCCTGACCAGAGCTCCCAATGATTCCAATACGGCTGTTGTTCAAAATTCCTTCAAAGATCTTCAATTATGTTCTACCGATGAGGAAAGTTTGGCAACAAGATGTAGGTCACTATTCAGAACGTCCTTAAGGTGCAGTTTTTCTCCTTAAACTCACTCAACAGTGTGGTAGCAAAAACTAAAAGAGAAAGTAGGCACCAAATCGCATAGTACGTTCTTAAAACCTTGGATTTTATTCTTAAAAGTTATACTCACAAGAGTATGTTTAAAATGCGCATAAAACAGTATACAAAACGGGACGCCAGCTCCACTCGCTCGCCCGACCCTGGGTTTCGCCGTCCTCAGCTTCTTCCGGGGCGTTTAAGGGAGTTTAAGGAGATAAACTGCACCTTAAGGACGTTCTGAATAGTGACCTACATCTTGTTGCCAAACTTTCCTCATCGGTAGAATATAATTGAAGATCTTTGAAGGAATTTTGAACAACAGCCGTATTGGAATCATTGGGAGCTCCGGTCAGGGTTTTTTATACTCCTTTTTTTATTGTTTAAAGTGGGACTTGTTGGATCGGTCTCGGACTGTGGTGTTAGCTCCTGTGGTATGGAAGTGTGCTGCACTGTGTTTTTATAATTTTTTTATAATAAGGAAAGATGGAGGTCTTTCTTAACAGTAAAAGATGTTAGAGGTAAAAGCAGGGGACCGCTATGGGAGAACCAGGAGAGGTCAATAAACTAGCGTATTGAAACTATTACAGGAATAAGGCACCTTATTTTTCAGGCACCTTCTTAAATAACCCAAGGATGAAGGGGATTTATCGGGGACAGATACTGAATGCTACAGAAAAGGATCATAGGCTGCCATCAACCATGGCAATCACAAGGGTAGGCTTGCCCAAATTTCCTCAGCAATCACATATACCTCCAAATCAAGACTGGAGTGGTTGAATGATGTAAGCTTGTCCATGTGACTGAGATCTTTCGCAAATATTTCCCTCCAACATTTAATTTCACCCCTGAATCGCTGTTGCAGGTCATAAGTGGTGATCTCTGAACAAATTAAAATAAATGCAATATTGTTTGGTGTTGGGAAATGTTACAAATTACTATGTTGTACAAAACTACAAGACTCTACTATTCTACTTTTGAATAAAATTAATAAACCTCCAATGAGTTTTATAAAGAGATCTAAGACCACTAGAGAGTAAAATTAATAAAAGACAAAATATTCAGCCAACATGTTGAAATATAAAACTAGCTGAAGTTATTAAGTGTGACGCATGATGACAGGAGCAATTAAAGTGAGATTAAAGAGAGAGATAAAGCCGGTGTTATGTGTGCTACTCAGGGCCTTTATGTAATATAATGATAGCACAAAAGAAGCAATCGCTTTTGCATATTGTGGTCCTAGGAAATACACCACCAGTGGGGTGTTGTTTTTTTTTTTTAAGTTCAACTCCAATTGGGATCATTAGAGTTAACATGCAAGCAGGTACTGCAAATGCTTGCTGATAGAGGACCAGCATACTTCATGTGCACCTGTTTGTAAGCAAGTGACAGAAGTGGGCAAACATTACAAAAGTTTTAACATGGTGACTCCCAGTCCAACCACACAATATTCAGAGCTGCCAAAAACTTCAGCTGCTGAGCAACAGACCCTCAGTTATACAGAAAAATGACGCTTGTCCTGGACACTATGTAAATGTCTCATAATTAGACTGTTATGCTCAATGACTTTTGGCTGCCTCTCTGGGTGGTCTGAATTCTGTTCCTCCGACTGATCCAGCTTTAAATATCCACACTTGGGAGACCTTAACAGCAAAAGACAGCAAGTCTCAGCAAACATTGATGATGGCACAATAGAAATATAATTCTTAAAATAAATGGTCTGCCATGAGACTGTATGACAGTAGTAACAAAACTAAATTTATCTAGTAAAATATATAATTCAACATTAATACTATAGTGCAGTGGTGGCAAACCTATAGCACGAGTGCCAGAGGTGGCACTCAGAGCCCTTCTGAGGGCACCCAAGCCTTCACCATAGCACAGAGTTTGCCAGATACAAATCAAGGCCTTCTCCTCTTGTCCAATAAAGCTCAGGACGTACCATGCTCCACGCTATTTTAAAGCGACATCCTACAGGAGAAGCAAGAAGGTGTGGATAGAGATAGGTTCTCATTTGAGCTCCTGCCCTGGGTCCCCTGATTCTTCCATTTCAGGGGACCCTGGAGGGAAGCTACAATCCAAATTTCTCCATTATCTTTCTATTGTATTGGTGAACTCAGGACACCAATGCGATTAAAACCTCTGATACTGCAGGGATCAATAAGTTACTGCTTAAATTGTCATTTTGGCACTTAGCAACATACAAGTGGGTTTTGATTGTAGCTTGGGCACTCTGTTTCCAAAAGGTTTGCCATCACAGCTATAGTGGATGCAGTGAATGTACTGGTGCCATAGAAACAAATGGACTGTCTATTGAAGCTAACATTTTAGCTATGCATTGAACATGATATGTGACACAAAAGACACTCATGCCTTGTACCCATTCAGAATTCAGTAATCTCATTAGTATTTTCAAACATTGTAAAAATCTACAATCTAATGAAACCCAAAGAAAACTTCTAACTCTAAAATATTTTGCAGCTTTTCCATCTTTTGTTCACCTTCTGGTGCTTGTTTTGTTTAATAAAAGTAATAAATAACATGGACCTGAATTCTATTGCCTAAATTTTGTTTTAAGTGGAGTGAGTTTGTAATTACTGGAGATTCGATAACTGTGATCACAAGATCGGGGAACCAGAAGCCTCTAAAGTGTTCTTTGTAAACAGAGCACCGTTGTGTATGCTGGTCCTGCGTTCCATTCACTTCTATTGCACTTCTGTTGCCCATGTGCATCTGCACTCCATTTTGTATCATTTCTTTGTGACACATGCCCTCTAACTATTGAGGTACCACAATTAAAAGTTCAAGAAATACAGGGAGTTGTAAGTCTATGTTCATACTTTGTTTTCTGAACATGTATAGACTGATTTGGCAGGAAAGTTCCCATCCACGCTGGACGCATCCATAGACATATCCTGGAGGCATCTTTTTTTCCTTCATCTGATCAGTATTTGTCCATCCAGCAGGAAACACAGCATTTCCAGGTTGCCTCCCCTTCCTGCTTTTAGGGTGTAGCGGCTGAACACTCCATCAGTTCACAGTATGGTATGCTACCCTCGTAAGGATATACTGGGAATCTTTACAACAGGCATAAAAAACAGGGCATGAAGTAATCTTATGTACTGCAGCTATAGATTAATAGGTGACCTCAATAAGTAGTGTCAAAAAGTATCATTGTAGTTATAGATTTATATTCTACTCTGTCAAAGGTTCATTTCACTTGAATATATATTATATATATAATAACAATACTTGATCACCACTGATGTTAATAAGGCACATGGCGTAAAATAGGAAACTTCCCATTAGCTGTGCAGTCTGTATGTCTGTGAATTAGATTCTCTCTAATGGGGTTCTCATCCCTCAACCCTTTTAAAGACTAAAATGAGCTGAAGTTAGTAATGGTGTTATATTTTAAAGGAAGTATTAGAGAGTTGTTTTATGGACAATTAGTTAACCGTTAGTTTTTAAATGTTGCAGGCAATACCCTTTACTGTGTTCTGGCCCTTTACCTTACCTGGGCAATGCTGTACCTCCCATTGTCTGCTCTAGAGCGCCTCTTTATCTAGAGACAGTGGGGCACATTTACCTACCCAGTCCTGTCGAGGATTCAGGTCCGGACGGGATTCACTAAGGTAGTGCGCCCGATGTCCTCCAGGTGTCGCTGCTGCGCTGAAGTCCGCCGGAGTTCACTATCCTATTCCTGGTGCAGGTAAGTGCGTGTCAAGCGACACATTTTTTTTTAAATTCCGTGTTTTTTCCGAATCTGTCAGGTTTTCTGATGGCCATGCCCCCAGATTTCTGTTGCATGCATGCCAGCGCCAATGCGCCACAATCCGATTGCGTACGCCAAAAACCCGGGGCAATTCATGGAAAGATGGCGCAAATCGGAAATATTCGGGAAACCCGATGAAAAATAGCGATGCGGACCCTTAGTAAATGACCCCCAGTGACTTAGTACTGTGGCATTGCATAGGTGCACTTACCTCTTATGATGTATGGCACTGCCAAGGCTACAATGAAGCTTCTTTACCCTATATTCTCTCAGTAATCAATGCTGTTAAAAGGAAGAAGGGGCGAAGAGGGAAAAAGGAGCCATAGACACAAGAAGGAATCATTGTCAGGTGGAGACACCACAGCAACACACTAAAGTCTAAATGTGTTCTATCATCTTTATACAGAACAGTTATATAGGACTGCGGATGGATTATCACTGCTTCTCCTCAATATGGTGTGATGCTTGGCAACTCAATATGCATTACACAAACATTTAGAAGATGTTCATATGCATGTACACGTTCTCACACATTTTATGTGTTGCTCACGTACTCATCAGTACTTTATTTATTTTGTTAATTATTGAACATATCAATGCACAACTCCCAGGCCTCTCAACAACGTTCACTTGATCTTGGACATCAAAGCTCAGGGTAGAGATGAGTACACATCCATGTATATACCCCCCTGTGAGCAGTGATCCCCATAATAATTTTATAATATTTACAATGTGAACATCAGATCCTCTTGTCTCCTTTGTTTGTTGAGCCATCTATTACAAAAGGATCATAGAAAAGTGAGGAGAATACAAAAAAGAATGCAAGTTGGACCTTGTGTCCTAGTGTGTAGTACAGGAAATTTCACACTGTGTATTAAAATGTGATATCCTGAACCAGGAAAACAAATCACAATAGGACATGCTCTGCTTTTTCTTTTTACATGGACATTGGGTCTTTTTAGAAATTGGACGTGTTTATTGCTCAAAATCAATAGACCTGTATATAGTCCAAATTAGAACTATGAGGGTATTAGACATTTGTGCACTCTAAGGCCCCTTCTACACTGGCGTTTTTCACGCGCGAGTTCTGCGCGTGCATTTGACGCGCAGAACTCGCATTGCACTCTGTCCCATTGTATTCAATGGGTCTTTCTCCATTTGCGTGGTTTTCAACGCGCGTGCTTGCGTTCGTTTGCACGCGCGTCAAAATCGCAGCATGCTCTATTTTTGCGATTCACGCGCATTTTTCACGCCCCATTCAAGTCTATGGGGACGTATCAAAAACGCATTGCACTCGCAAACATTGCAAGTGCAATGCGAGTGCAATGCGTTTTAAACGTAAGGGTTGCTAGGTGACCAGTATAACAGTATTTCCCCTGCTCGCGAACGATCATTTAATTAAAAAAACACAATGAAGAACAGTGAAGAATAGAATAAAACCAGTGAACACAGTGAACACAGTGACCACAGGATCATTTAAGATAAAAACACAGTGCAGAACACAGTGCAGAATAGATTACAGATGTTCGGCACATCTGCTTACTTGTCGGGAGATACGCGCGGAGCGGTGCGAACAAAATAGCATGTGAAGAACAATATATATGTGTGAAGAAGACATTGCAGATGTATGGAAACATCTGCAATGTGTTCTTTACACACATATATATTGTTCTTCACATGCTATTTTGTTCGCACCGCTCCGCGCGTATCTCCCGACAAGTAAGCAGATGTGCCGAACATCTGTAATCTATTCTGCACTGTGTTCTGCACTGTGTTTTTATCTTAAATGATCCTGTGGTCACTGTGTTCACTGGTTTTATTCTATTCTTCACTGTTCTTCACATCTGCTAAATTGTCGGGAGATAATATACGCGCGGAACAGTGAAGAATAGATCGCAGATGTTTGCAAATTATCAGAAGACATTATTTTTCAATTAAATAACACATTTTAATCCCAAATCATGGTCCCTTTGAAAACTGCTCGAGTCTCCCATTGAAACGCGCGTCAAAAATGCGCCGAAAACGCAAAAACAACGCTAACAACACGCGCGTGAAAAACGCAAAAACGCAAATTACTCCAAGGAAAAATGGAACAAAAACGCAGCCAAAACGTCAGTTTTTCACGCATTGCACCCGCACGTGAAACGCAACGCTAGTGTGCAAGAGGCCTAAGACACTTTGACCCTTTATATATTCAGTACTAGATATGTTATATATTTTATAATTGTTAAATAGAATATCATCTGGATCTTTAATATAAATTAAAAGCAGATGAACCAAATACAGTGTGTGATTTTCTATGGCCGACACGCAAATTCATTAAAACTTGTTCATTTCATTGTACATAATGGATATTTTGATCACTAATAAGATGTAAAAAGTTATCCAATCTCTAAAATCTTTGGCCCAAACATAAGAAAACTGGTCTGTTTTCAGTATGTGACACAGTTGTACCTCTTTTTTATTGGACTTTGCTTCATGTTGTTGTGACACAATGGTGGCGGAGCGCTGTAATAAATCTGGCGCAAACTACAAGTAAGCAAAAGTGGTATAAACGCTTAAACACTTAACAAATAATAAATACACTTAATAAATTAAAACCCCTTTTTTAGTGCAAACTTAGACAAAAACAGGCACAAACACAATAATATATCTGAGCTGTGGTTAGTCAGATTTGCAAAAGAGTCATGACTAGAGATGAGCGAGCACTAAAATGCTCGGGTGCTCGTTACTCGAGCCGAACATTTCCAGATGCTCGAGTGCTCGTTTCGAGTAACGAGCCCCATTGAAGTCAATGGGAGACCCGAGCATTTTTCAAAGGGACCATGGTTCAGGAATAAAATGTGTTATTTAATTGAAAAATAATGTCTTCTGATAATTTGCAAACATCTGCGATCTATTCTTCACTGTTCCGCGCGTATATTATCTCCCGACAAGTTAGCAGATGTAAAGAACAGTGAAGAATAGAATAAAAACAGTGAACACAGTGAACACAGTGAACACAGGATCATTTAAGATAAAAACACAGTGCAGAACACAGTGCAGAATAGATTACAGATGTTCGGCACATCTGCTTACTTGTCGGGAGATACGCGCGGAACGGCGCGAACAAAATAGCATGTGAAGAACAATATATATGTGTGTGAAGAACACATTGCAGATGTTTAAATACATCTGCAATGTGTTCTTCACACATATATATTGTTCTTCACATGCTATTTTGTTCGCGCCGTTCCGCGCGTATCTCCCGACAAGTAAGCAGATGTGCCGAACATCTGTAATCTATTCTGCACTGTGTTCTGCACTGTGTTTTTATCTTAAATGATCCTGTGTTCACTGTTTTTATTCTATTCTTCATTGTTCTTCACTGTGTTTTTTTTAATTAAATGCTCGATCTCGAGCAGGGGAAATACTCGTCCGAGCAACGAGCCGTCTCGAGTACCCTAATGCTCGACCGAGCATCAAGCTCGGACGAGCATGTTCGCTCATCTCTAGTCATGACCTGATCTATTTGCTTTTATTCACAACTTCCCACACATGTAACATGTAACATGTTCATAAAAGGCCACCTGTCTTAATCCATCCCCCCTCCAAGTGTACTTCCATCATATATCAGACCAATATCACATGAATGATACAAGCTGAGAGTGGGCATAAAGTGGGTACATATATGTATTGGTCCACTGTGTCCATTTTTTTATGTGTTTTTTGTATATTAATTTAGGGTCTTCAAATGCTTGCAAGAAAACACAGTTGTAGATTTCTATTGGAACAGAACATGTTATTATATATATGTATATACATTCATATATGAAACTACTGCATGTTTAGAGTCCGTAAGGAGAAACTTTAGGACTAAATTAATCCATGCAGGTCTTAAAGAAGAGATTTAACTAATATACATCACAAGATAATGAGACATTATGTCCTCTCCTCTATGAAATAATATGAATCATCATTTACAATCAACCTAATGTTTACCTTGAGCTTCCGGAGATTTCATTAAGAGAGACAATTATGTTGTTAAGTTGGTCCCTGAAGAGCTCTAAGTATCCTATATAGCTCAAGTGCACAAGTCAAATTCATTATCCCTCTAATACACACTCCTTTATCTATAAGGCTTTCAGATTGTGCACAAATGAACACATTTTAGGGAAAGACGACATAGACTGCATATTCAATGGCTGACTGTCAGGCATTTATTTACTGAATGTAGTTTATTGCTAGGATAATGAAAATGTGTAAGAAGCGTATTATAAGTAAGGGAAATATCTCCATGGTAGTGTAGAAGAGTGTAAAATTATTTGTATATTTCCATGAGGTCTAATTGAAGAACTTCGTAATTTTACAGAGAACCTCTCACCTCATTTTTCCCAAATACAGCTGGTGACCAGTGCCCATAGAGCCCTATGGCCATCCCTCTTTCAACTAAAAATAGTTTCCCTCACATCCCCATAAAATCAACTTTGTTCTCTTACGTGGAATACAGCTGCAGTCAGAGGTGGCGTGGGCTCCTCGGCCCAGTCCAGCGGCTCCTCTGCATGCCTAATGCCTCTTCTCACCATTCAGGACTTCATGTCATGTGACTAGGGTGATGAGATCTTAGGTCCTTTATCTCCTAACATTTCCAAAATGTACCCCTTGTGTGTATCTGATCACATGAAATAACAGCATGCCTGCATGGAATTCTAGTGCTCCCCATGCCTCCATGGAGGCATGCTGTAATTTCATGTGATCAGATACATACATACATGGGGTAGAATTTGCAAATGTTAGGCAGTAAAGGACCTTAGATGACACCCCCTTAGTCACATGACATGAAGTGCTGAATTATGTAAAAAAGCTTTCTCTCAACATTCCAGCAAGGCACTGTGTAAAACATTTGAGTATTTACTACAGAGCTGCAAATGTATTGGCAGACAGTCCCTAAGGACTGGTAGCAGTGAGATCTGTCAATCAGGACTAGGAAAGCAGGGAAGAGCAGTGATACAAGTTTACAAACTGATTTTATAACATTGCAGCCATGGAAATGAACCATTTAGGGATATGGTAAGCCACATTTACCAATTGCAATTCCTGGGTGTGCAAGGTATATCCGCCTATTGCATCCTTATGCCAAGTGAGAGGCGGTATGGATAGGTGGGGATTGGGCCATGGTAGGGACACACAATTGCTATAGCTTGCACCAGGAGCATGCGTGGTATAGAACTAATCAGTAAGCTCGAGCCTCTTAGTATATCGAGTGCATTTTGCGCCAGCAGGCGGAGTATCACAAATGGTGCACAATGCACCCAATCATGATAAATCTGCTCCTATGCATACTATGAATAAAAGGACATGGCCCCACAAAATTGTGCCAAAAGACAATTTTTTCTGTAAACGGAGCTACTAAATACAAGTTGTAAAGATAAACTAGACACTTTTTAACTATGCCTTCTTTGTCATCCAGTGCACACACTTTGATAAATCCAGTGTCACGGGTGCTCCCGATATGCTGCTCACTGCTCACCTGTCCCCGCTCCGGATTCCCGTCCGCGGCCCATGCGCATGTGTCTCCATCTCCTAGGGCACACCCACCGGCTTCAGGAAATTTTAAGGGCCAGGGCACCATTAATTGGCGCTGGCCTTATCCCAGAAGGATATTTAAACCTGCCTCTCCCTTCATGTGCCTTTTTAACTTGTGCCTTAGAGAAAGCTTTGTCTAATGCCCTGCGCTGTTATTGTGATTTCCCATTGTGACCCTGGTTCCGTTCCTGACTACGCTCATCCACTGCCTACCTTGACCTATTGCTACGTCTCCAACTCTAATCCTGTGCTGCCCATCCTGACCTCCTTCCTGTCCCTGAATATGAGATTCCCTGCCATTCCTGTACCTCGACCTTGGCTGCCACCGCGGACAAGTCATGCCTGTGGAACGACCTGGTGGTACCATGCCGCAGCAAGACCATCCTGCTTTGCGGCAGGCTCTGGTGAAGACTTGGTGCCACATAGATTCCGGTCCCAGGTGTCAGCTTGGTTCATAGGATCCACTACTTCCAATCCTGGCATCCAGTACAGTTAAAGGGGATTCTACCAGGGGTTTGACCATACAAAGCTGCAGATAGTGAAATCAGCAGTGCGATCATTCAAACAGCTATCCTCCCATTCCTCTCTGCTGCATTAGCATAAATTATATGTTCTTTTTCATTCACACCCTGCAGTGCCTGGATATTAGAAAATATGTTCGTCATACTAGAAAATGTATCAGCCAAGTAAGTTTGGGAATCTTCCACAAGCAATTCTGATGGTAGATGTCCTTTAAATCGATTAAAAGATGTAGAAACAAAGAACATGATACCATTCCCTAAAGATAAGATGCAACTTGCGACAGATTTATTAAAATTCTGTTATTTACACCTATTTTATTACATTCCCTAGTTAGGTGGTGAAATAACCTGCCCATTACATTCATTTTACTTGTACGAGGATCCCACAGACCTGTTATCAGTGAACTGTCTCCAATTTGTATGACCATATGAGTAAATCATTCAACTTCTGTCACGGGATAAGACAGAAAATGTCTCTTACCAGCCTATTGTCCACAATTCTGTCAGCAGGGAGAAGAATAGAGGCTCTTTGAGGATAATTCAGCTTCCTCTTGTTGTTGACAGAAATCACATTTACATATCCCTTCCTCGTACTGATAAAAGTGCCTGTGATTTATGGTTTGTGATAAACTGATACCTGGATTCTAGTTGATCGATGCTGTGTGATAGGAAGAACCTTCCATTTCAAGCACTAAGAGACCAAAATTGGGTTGTGATTAATGGAACTAAATGTTTGGGGTCAGAAGCTTGTACAGTTTTCTGTCCCTGATTCAGCATCTAACTAGGGGGAGAGGTCACACTGGGGAGAATTAATCACAAAGTGTAAAATCCTAAGACAGAACTGCTTCTAATTTGATAGAAGAGGCTTCCAGGTTCTTGAAGCGGTTTCTCTTTTGGTAGATCCATTAATATTTCAATCTGCAGTGAAGTGATAAAATAATCTATAGTTCGACCTTACGAATGGAGAATATTGAATTCATCACAATCACATAACCTTTTGTTAACCAATAAGGGAAAACATCAGTGGGATGTCAGGACATAGAGAATCTGTCAAAATGAATTGATCTTCCCAAATGTTCTAACCAAATCTACATGAGTTGTCAGATATTAATCCAATTCACAAAGGCATAGTATAGAAATGATGCTTGTAACACAATAAATACACAGCTGAAGTGAGCAGGTCAATTCCTGGCTAACACACTAAATTCAGCAGGACCAGCTTGAAGCTGCTGGGCCACAGTATATATTGGCCCGCTAAGTCTCTTGGACCCATTGGCATCCTCTCCACCACATCAAATTTTGGTGATAAAAAATGCCTGCATAAATTACCTTATAAACATCTATTGTAAGAATAAATAGTCCTAAATATGAGAGAAAGTTTTATCTCATTTTCAGATTTCAACATGATTGCAAGTAATGAAAATAAAATTACCACAAAACATATAGGGGAAAAAAAGACAAACTATATTAAAAATGGACATTTGATTAATATTTGCTGAACCCACTGCTTTTGATTGGACTAGGACAGTGGTGGCGAACCTATGGCACGTGTGTCAGAGGTGGCACTCAGAGCCATTTCTGTGGGCACTCATACCGTCACTACAGGACAGAGTTCACCAAATATGACCAAATCCACCAAATCTTCCTGCAATCCCAGGCAATTTAAGAGATGCTGCTCTCAGGACTACTTTAAAGCGACACTTCTTCTTCTACAGACAGACCCTGGAGAGAAGCTACAATGAGAGTCTGAATTTACCCTTCTTCTTACAAATGTATTGATGGCCTCAGTGGGCGATATGATTGAAAGATGTGGAAGAACAGGCAGCAATGAGTTACTGCTTAAAATGCCATGTTGGCACTTCATGGTAAATAAGTGGATTATGGTTGTAGTTAGGACACTCTGTCTCCAAAAGGTTCGCCATCACTGAACTAGGGTGTCTAGTCAATATGTTTGGGGCTTTCTGACAACCCCTGGAAGTTGATGTTTGGGTGAGAAGTATAAAGAACATGATATTTCTATGCATTTCCTTTTCTTCTGTCAGTAAATAATCCAGGCTTGGCTTTTTCTATTTCTACTATTAAAACAAAGCATATATGTCTATTGGGTAAGTAAGGATATCAGTCTGGTGCGCATGGACTCTGACTACATAGAACAAGATGTAACTTCTGCTGGGTTCCCACGGAAACATAATGTAACCCTGTTTAGAAATCAGATAAAAGTCACTGAAAGCTAGTTGCACTTCCACAGATATTCAACAGAGGTGAGTGCACTAGAGGAAAGAGATCTAAAGTTTTGCTACCATCTTTCAACAAATATCATATCTGACAGCTTATCTAATATTCACTCAGTTACTGATACAGCCGCAGTTGCTCACATTGACTTCTATTTCCTACTGACAGAATAATGAACTTGTTTTCCTGGTAAGAATATCAATTCTTTTATCCAATGGTACAAATCTTCTTTGGTATTGCTTATCTTGGAAAGAAATAGAAATTATTTGGGAAAAACAGGAGGGCCTTGGCATTCCTCCAATAAGCAGAGCATTTGCAAATTGCTTAATCAGCGATACTCTTGACAGATGGGATCTGTTTACTGATCCACAGGACATGTGCCACCAATTTTCAGACTATTATACCCAGTTGTTCTTCTTGAGAGCCCTCTACACTGCTTCAATGCTAAGTTGTTGATGGATGGGGTTCCCTTCTACACACTGGGGCTCATTTACTAAGGGTCCAAGGACCGCACAAACGTATGTTAGTCCGACGATTTCGGATTTGCAATGTATTTAAAAGGTTATTGTGTTGCAAGCCATGCACTTACATGCACCGGGAGGAAGATGGCGAAATCCGGCAGATCTGATCGGGGAAGCGAGACATTCAGCAAGTCGGGCGCATGATGTAAGTGATCGCACCACAGTGCATTGTCTTCGGACAATGCACTTCCGGGATCTCCTCCGGACTGGGTGAGTAAATGTGCCCCACTCTCTTCAGCCAGCAGAATGGCACTGGGTGATTGTCCCTGGCCCTCATGAGTATCTAGTGGAATGATACAAATTATTAATAGAAAAGGTCAGCCATTATCTTCCTGCTGTTTACCAGGTACAATGGAGTAGGGGGCCCTTCCTAATACTTTCTATGATGAAGCCTTAATTGGGAAGGAGATACCCAACTAGATATTATAAGAACAATTGGCAGGCTGTGATCCCTGTGTGGACGTCTCAGGTCAATCTTTATGGGGAGGTGGATACTTTTGGAAACCGGTCCCCTTACTTCCTGCTCTGGCAGATTTCCAATCTGGATGAATTGCTACATTTACCAGATTTTTGATCATTTCTTTTTGAGGGGGATTGAAATAACTGCACTGGAAGTGATCTGAGATTCAGCTGTTGCCAACTGCATTTCATAGATACCTGCCGCTCCGGCATGCTATTCAGAAACAGTTTGGGGAGACTTCTCTTACTTTACAGGATGGGCATTTGGAGACTGTTGCACATATCTGCATTCTATAGTGATGTGGTGGTCTATTGCCCCACTCTACTGAAGACAGCTTTCTGGGCTACTACCATTATTCCATCATAGGCATGGCAACAGATGTCAGGATGATCATTTCAGAAGTGTAGTTTTAGTTGACGTCTATTGCAATGTCTTACTGTACGTTAATGTACCTGGATGGCACTCACCATACTGCTCCTCTCCAATACTTTCTTTTAAATACTCCCTATTTAATCATAAACCAAACAATGTGGGGTGTGTAATAATACACAATGGGTTATGCCACAAAGCCAACACACTCAAGGAATGAGCTTAAACCAACAAGAAAACAGGCAAGTGTGTGTAGGCAAAATAATAAAAAAAAACTTTATTACAATATACAAAAAATGTCCCACACATATGTTTTTTAAAACCACTTAAAAAGTGTAAAAATACACATATTTACAAAACCGAGTGGATCAGAGCCAATAACAAAGACCCACAAACAGCCACAGGTAAGTACAAAGCACAAAAATATACTCTTTCCTCACACAAAATAATGTAAACAATTCTGACGTATATGCCAAAATTTCGTCCCGCAGAGCGTGTCAATTGTGAACATGCAAAGTGAAACCAACACTGTTATGGTAATACTGGATTCCCAAGATAAACATCAATTATAGTAGGAAACATGAATAAAAAAATGGGAGCCCAGTAGTTAGTACGGAACAGAAACCAGAGGCACGCATGATATACGGTTCAAACCATAGTAAGTGGAGGAAATGCTAAATGATAAACCTGTGGCTGAAGGCAACCCACGCGTTACGTCGCCAGATTGTGACTTCCTCAGGGGTAAGTGCCTTTTGATCCATGGAGCCTACCTTAAGAGTCCCAGAGATGTACCTCAGCACCAATCGCTAACGTCTGTAAAGTACTGACACCTGTGTGGGGTAAGAAAACATCATCGGCAAGTGCCGGCGGAACAAACGCGAGATTAAACAGAAAGTTCGCGCATGCGCATAGGCAACCAAATTGATCGTCTTATGGTAAGTTAAAGTCATTCATTATGCGCATGCGTGCCTCATCTGTGTGGATCGTGGATGACGAAAATAGATAGAGCGGCGTATTATGCGCATGCATCCAATGGAAACCGGACATTTACAAAGGAACAAGAATAGGTACTTGACCAGACAACGGTAAGTGATCATTCAAAATTGAATTTGAATAGTAAAGTCTCGGGAAAAAGGTGAAAAAGAAGAAAGTGTGAAAGTGTCACAACCCTATGTGCTTGAGATGCACAATGTACAGTAAATTAATGGTAAAAACCTAAAAGTGGATAGAGTACCCAAAAAAAAGTTACTCAAGTCTGGAAGTGTACATTGACAAAACTCACCATTACAATACGTATTATCGAATAAGAATGTCCCAAACACTCCAGGACATAATATTATACTCATAACAAGAAATTTAAGTGTGAAGAACAATGTGAGTGTTCTAGTGATTAAACATACAGGGGCAGATTTATCAAGCAGTCTGATAGTCAGAATATTTCTAGTTGCCCATGGAAACCAATCACAGCTCCCCTTTAAAATATTCATGAGCACTGGTAAAATGAAAGCTGAGCTGTGATTGGTTGCCATGGGCAACTGGAAATATTCTGACTTTCAGACTGATTGATAAATCTGCCCCACAGTGTACAAAAACAATCTCAACAGTCAAATAGTTGCTGCTATAAGAATATGTAAACAAAATAACGATTTAGCGAGGAACATCATATTCTGGGATACAGAAGGTTACATGGGCTCCACGGGTCACATATATAAAAATACATATAAAGTTATTCACGCGGATACATATATGTAGAGGACTGACAATAGCAATCAGGTAAACAAATTTTCAATATTTAGAAACATGATCAAGTTATAATTAGGTCATGATCCAGAGGGCTGGTAAAAAGTGATGGACACTGCGGGGATCGAGATCCCTGGTGATCCCCAAACCTAATCTACAGAGGAAAAAAGGTAAACCAATGCGGCAATATAAAATTGATCAAAAAATGCCACTAGAAACATCAAAGAGCAACAAATAGATCGTCAATAAGGCAAAGGATTCTGGTCACCAAAAATCAGCATAGTGCGCCTTCAGGTATTTAGGTATATTGATGGTCCGACGGGTCCAATTGGATCTTCTATGATGTTCTATAGTGTGCGCCTGCCGCAGATCGCATGGACCCGACTCTGCCGGCGAGAGAGCAGAGAAGAAAGAAGAGGAGCCGCCAACGATCCGGACACCGGAGGGTGAGTATTATGTTTTTTATTTTTTACTTGACTTGTGTATAAACCGAGGGGAGTTTTTTCAGCACATTTTTTGTGCTGAAAAACTAGGCTTATACACGAGTATATACAGTGTTTAGTATCAGTTCTCATAACTATGGAAAAATTCATCCTTTACTGGTTTTACAGATCCAAGGTTTATAGTTTTTGTTTACTGGTGACAGTATCACATAACCAGACAACTACAGAGACCACAAGCAGAAATCTAAAAAAGATTTGCAAGTCATGGAATGAATAATGGAATATCCCTGTAAAATTATATTGTTACTACTTTAATAGGGGCATAGAAATATGATTTATTTTATCACATCACTTTAAAACAGCTAAATGTTGTCCATTTCACAGCCATACGCCGAAAGTATGCATTGGGAGTATTCCTAATATGGACAGTGACATCACTGGGTCCTACCATCCTTTTGAGCAACTTATGCGCTTGGCGGGGTTGTGGGGAGAGATGCCGTCCCCATAGCTGTCCATTGCATACGTCGCTCAGGTGGAGGCTGCAGGATGAAAAGACGTAGCTTGCTACACCTTTCCATTCTGCATTTTTGGCATATGGGAGGGATAGTGGTAAGATGAAGGCAACAACTGTGCCTCAATCTGCCACTATTTGTCAATGGATACGCTAAGTGTATACGTCGGGTGCTTTCCTAACATATACACTTAGCGTATACCAAAAACGCGACATGAACCCAGCCTAATATGTACTGATGGCATACAATAACAATGTCCTGGGATTGAGTAAAACTGCACAGAGTTTGGATCTAATCCTTGTGTTAACTTCCACCTTCT
Source organism: Engystomops pustulosus (assembly GCF_040894005.1). Classification (NCBI taxonomy): domain Eukaryota; kingdom Metazoa; phylum Chordata; class Amphibia; order Anura; family Leptodactylidae; genus Engystomops; species Engystomops pustulosus. The sequence continues at coordinate 114,978,909 of NC_092417.1, forward strand.
GAAAACATAAAGCAGGTTAAAGTTGCTTTCTATGGAACTGGCACTAATGTGCATATGTTTATGTCTGACATCAATATGTGCTGCCTCCATACAAAACAATGGTCTATGAATATGGCTTTATGGGCTGTAACGGCATGTGAAGTTTTGATCGTTATAAAAAGAAATAAAATTTTAGATAAATTACTAGTGGAATAAATTCATCTTTTATTTGCATCCTATCTCCTCAGAGAGCTGTACATTTTCTATTCTTGAGATTGTTGGGCCATCTTAAATAGCTGATCAAAGTGGGTGGAAATAGTGGGAACGCCACAAATCTTTTGGCCCATTCTAGGAATACATCATTATTTTTAAAGAACCAGAAACTCCCTTTAATTCTTTGTTCATAATTTTTGAATAATAAAATGTCAGTATTTCTTAAGTCGAAGAGCAATGATATGTAAATCAGTCCCATTTTCTAGTGTGTAGTACTTTCATGCATTAGGATTTTGTTTTCATGCTTAATCCAGGCACAAGTAACATATCCTACTAATCATAAATCCTGAGGATAAAACTGGCTCTTGTTCTACTTATAAAAAGAAAGAAATGATGTGTACCATTGCATCTGACACAGAGCTTTTTCCTAGGAGAGAGGGAAAAGAATCAGCCGGGGTCCTTGGAGATTTCATTTATAATTCAGCAATATATTCAGAAATCATAAAGGTATCTTTAGCCCCTAATAAAACTGCAAAAGTTAATGTATGTAAAATAACTATTATGAAAAGCATTATCAATAATTGTAAGGATAATGTACATGCATAATGAATGAATGTGGCTCTGGGGTATTAGCTTACATCCTGAGCTGATTGAGTAAAGAGAACTTATGCATTTTAATGAAGGAAAATTATCGCAGAGCGTACATGCGAGCTGACGACCATCATGTTAAGATGTTAAATAGATTTATCTTACATCTAGGACACAACTAGACTCGGGGCAGTGCTTTGACGCCTAAAATATAATGTTTAAATGTGGACATGCTTCTGCTGGTGCCATGAAAAGATTATCCTCTAATGAATACATTAATTGTCATCCTAATAGGTGGATGGCAGGGCACCAGAGCGCCACAGAATTCAGCAATACTATTCCATTTAATGGGTTTGTGATATTTTGCATTTAATATTTTATCTATATAATGTTTGATAAATTGAATAGAATATATTGTCTAATTAATAGAACATTAACATTTAAAATAAAACAAATTCAAGTTAAACATCCCATTCCGGATCATGGAACATGTTCTTTTGAAAATAGTAAAACTCACTTTAATGTATACTTAATGAAAATGATAACAACATCTAGTAGTCTAGTAATATAATAAATAAATAATATATAAGTCATAATAATATTACATTATTTTATTGGTTTTAAGATATTAAAAAAGAGAAAAAAGTTGTCCTAATTTTGTCAGCTACATTACATCCATTTCTCTGGCCTCTGAAAATTACCAGAGAATTGCATCACACGGGTTCTGAACTGGAACCCAATGAAGTCTATGGAACCCTTTTGCAGACCTTAGGACAAGAAATCTTTCTGTTGCACTCCATAAAGAGCAAGCAGGGATTTGGTATCCATTGAGTAACATATAGAGAAGGTAACTTTTTTTTACTCTTGATGTGCAACAGAAAGCATCCTCTACACCAGCGTGATGCATTCATCTTTGACATGTTCATAAAGGTAAGGCCACCATTGCTGGTCAGGTGCAGCGCCCCAATAACAGCACATTAACTGTGAAATCAGGATTACTTTACATTTTTAAGCAAAAATGTAGCAGTTTTCTTCATTTTGCTGGACAGTCACTACAGATAGTAGTTTGGTGCTGTGGTCCGATGCAACCACATGGAATTCTCCTGGATAATGTGAACATAGTTTACTGAACAGAGCATAGGTAAAGTACACATTTTGTAATATATTGCAACTCAGCTACATGTGCTACCCAGGTTTCTTACATGCCAAATGAACTGCTTTGTACTTTCAGAATTAGAAATGACCTGTCAGCAGAGCGCTCTTTTTCAAAGGTGACCGGTTCCGATAGAGACTGCAAAGTCCTTATTGCACATGTTGCAAGTTTTTTAGTAATAACTAATTACTAAATATTACTAAAACTAAGTAACTTCGAGATGATGTAAAAGTTTTGTAAAACAAAGTGTGCTCATTCCGTGATGAGAACTTTGGCTAGTGATGAATGAACACAAACCCCCAAATCCGGGTCTGTACAGAACATGGTGGGTGTGGCACCCACAAACCCAATGCAAACATCAGCCAGGTGTCCAAACCTCAGGTTCGACATTCAGGAAACCACAGCAAGCAACCATTTTCATGCCCTGTATGATTATGGCTGTGATTGGCCCAGCGGGACATGGGACCCTGCTGTATAAGCATCATAGAGAGGAGACAGTGAAGGAATGAATAGAGCTTAAAGGAGTATTCTCATTTGGGCCTAGTTAAAAACAGTACAATTATGTTTTAGTATGATGGGTTGACTTGGAGGTTTTAGGGACTGAAAATATAATAAAAGATAATAAAATAGCTCATACTCTCTGGTACACCTGTTCAGGCACTGCCTGTTACCAGTGACTTCTGTGCATGCACCTACAACAACTTGCAACTACTACTGTAGCAGACACAGACAGAGCGATCTACATAGATCTTTTTACTATAATCTTTGGCCAAAAGAAGGGGCCATCCTCTATGCAGGAGAAAATATGGTTCTACCGTAACCATAGACAATGAGATTAGGGAACCTTCTGCCACAGGTTTTGAGGGATAATATAAAACTCAAGAAGAGTCTGGGTGCCTTTGTAACAAAGTTTTACTGTTTGGATTTCCAGGGATTTATTGACTGTTGTCAATAAAGTTAGTATTACATTTATTACCTACTATGGGAAAAGTTGCATCCCTTAATGCACGTTAGGATGGATGCCGGGCAGCTTCACTATTAACTGTACACTATTTTTCTAATATAATACTAAATTCTGGGACTTTACGGTGGCAGAAAGTGCTTCTAAAGTTTATACACCAATTTTTAGATCGTGTACACAGCTAGTCACAATCCTGCAAGTTTTATCTTGGCCTGATGAAGACATAGCTTCAATGCCGAAATACGTTGCCTTCCACACCAATTTTTCCACCTGGAGGTGCACTCACACCACTCAAAATTTTATTCTTCTTAATATTTACACTAATATGATACTAGCAGCACATGATTCTATTCAAATTTTCCTGTATGAAATTTTTTTTTTTCTTTTTACAGTTCGCTGGTATGGAACATTTAGTTGTGTTAACTCAATACCAAAGAGGAAAGACATAAGTGGGGATAATAAAGAATAATTGTTTCTCATCTGTCCGTAAGGTTTTATTAGCCATTTCCAAAACATAAACAGCCTTAAATGTAAAGAAAAACCCTTTGATTGTAAACTAGTATGGATATTCCAGCATTTTCATCTTAATTTCAGGATCAACTGCAGGAGAAACTGCAAAGTGTATATGATCAGTTGGAATGTTAAATGCTCAAGTTCATGACAATACAGTAAGAAATAGACTGAATAAGAATGGATTGTATGAAAGGTCTACCTGGAAAATTCCTCTTGTTTCAAAAAAGGATAGATGGAAGACTCCCAGGATCCAATACACATTCAACTTAACACTAAAATAATAACATAAAAAATAACATTAAAATAATGTTTAATCCTATTATATACAGTGGTGGCCAAAAGGATTGGCACCCCTGCAATTCTGTCAGATAATACCTTTTTTCTTCCAAAAAATGATTGCAATCACAAATTCTTTGGTATTGATATCTTTATTTATTTTGTTTGCAATTAAAAAAACACAAAAGAGAATGAAAAAAGTCAAATCATTGATCATTTTACACAAAACTCCAAAAATGCTCCGGACAAAAGTATTGGCACCCTCAGCCTAATACTTGGTAGCACAACCTTTAGACAAAATCACTGCGAATAACAGCTTCCGGTAACCATCATTGAGTTTCTTACAATCCTGTTCTGCTGGAATTTTAGATCATTCTTCTTTGGCAAACTGCTCCAGGTCCCTGAGATTTGAAGGGGACCTTCTTCTTCAAACTGCCATTGTGAGATCTCTGGACAGGTGTTCTATGGGATTCAGGTCTGGACTCATTGCTGACCACTTTAGACGTCTCCAGTGCATTCTCTCAAACCATTTTCTAGTGCTTTTTGAAGTGTGTTTTGGGTGACTGTCCTGCTGGAAGACCCATGACCTCTAAGGGAGACCCAGCTTTCTCACACAGGGCCCTACATTGTGCTGCAAAATTTGTTGGTAGTCTTCAGACTTCATAATGCCATGCAAACGGTCAAGGAGTGCAGTGCCAGAGGCAGCAAAGCAACCCCAAAACATCAGGGAACCTCCTCCATGTTTGACTGTAGGGACTGTGTTCTTTTCTTTTTTCTGTAAACTCTATGTTGATGCCTTTGCCCATAAAGCTCTACTTATGTCTCATATGACCAGAGAACAATCTCCCAAAACATTTTAGGCTTTCTCAGGTAAGTGTTTGTGAACTCCAGCCTAGCTTTTTTATGTTTCTGTGTAAGAAGTGGGGTCTTCCTGGGTATCCTACCATACAGTCCCTTTTCATTCAGACGACAACAGCGTGAACTTGTTTGGACGTTAGTCGAGGTTCTTTATCCACCATCCGCACAATCTTGCGTTGAAATCTCTCGTCAATTTTCTTTTCTGTCCACATCTAGGGAGGTTAGCCACAGTGCCATGGGCTTTAAACCTCTTGATGACACTGCGCACGGAAGACACAGGAACATGTAGGTCTTTAGAGATGGACTTGTAGCCAAGAGAGATTGAGTCAACTTTCATCCATTTTAACTGGTTGCGAGTGTGATTTAGTTATTGCCACCACCTGTGAGGTGCCAAAGGTAAGTTACAGGTGCTGTTAATCACACAAATTAGAGAACCGTCACATGATTTTTCAAACAGTGCCCATACTTTTGTCGACCCCCTTTTTTATGTTTGGTGTGTAATAATATCCAATTTGGTTTTTTCACAATTCTTTTTGTGGTTTTCTATTGAAGACAAATTAAATGAAGATTATAATACCAAAGAATTTCTGATTTATTTTTTTGGGAAAAAACTGAGTATTATCTGACAGAATTGCATGGGTGCCGATACTTTTGGCCACCACTGTATTTATTATTGACATATTCCCGAAACACGTCATCAATAAGGTCTTATAGTTGTTTTTTAATCATCTCTTAATGGCTCTTTGACTTTGCTGTTGGTGCTAAGTTTCAGTTGTGCATCCGTTGCATTTTGTCTCCATTGTGTCTCAATTCTTCTTCCGTTTTGTCTCTGTGTCCGCAAAAAAAAACATAAAGGTTTAACATTGCTTTGAAAACTTCACACCTAGTTTTTCAGCAGCATCAGTGGAAAAAAAGGATGTTTCATAATTTTTTGCATGGACAACCGAACAGTGAAAATACAAGCCACTGTGAAAATACCCACACAAATCAATGGCTTTGGGAGGCATACATGAAAATCACTGAACCCCGGATGTGAAATAGACTTTAGTGTTATGTGTTTGTTTCCAAAATCAATGTTGCCTAATGCCATGCATTTAGGGTTTATTATTGCCTCGATCGCTGTGGCAGGGCCAATGTGATTTTGTTCAAATATCAATCTGACTATGTATAAGAATCAATGCATTAAACCATAGTTCATTTGTATAATAATATGATATGTTTTCTAATTTATATTTGGGATGTTATATGAATAAATAATTTAGTAGCATATAAGGAAAAACCTCAAAACTGTAGCTCAACCGTCCAGCCCATAAATTCTCCCTTCCAACACAAATAGACTTGCAGCATAGAGATCAGTTCTGAAAAACAGGTCACCATTCAGACAATCAAGCAAAAACCAGACGCTCCATTTGTGCAGAAAGTGAGAAGTCTATTGGCCAGGAGGCTTGGCTGCGGTTTTGAGGTTTTTATTCATATGCTTCTGCATTTCATTGTGGACCTTTGGGATTGGCCCAAAAACTGCTACAAGCTCCACCAAAAGGTACATGAGGTGCATATACTGATATATTCATTTTGAATACATAATTATTCTCATTGTGTTCCTGTTGTCCTCAACAAGGATATTCCTTGTCATGAAATTTCCCATTTTAAAGACTTTAATTTATACTCTGCTTGATGGACATAGAATGTAATCATATGATGAATACAACTTACATATAAAAGAGCTAACAATAAAGCACCTCCAAAAAAGGAACCATGTACTAGGAAGAAGGACGTACATGACACACATTTCTTACTTAATTCTTTCACACACCAGGTCACTATCTTGTCAATAAGGAACATTAATAAACAAAAAGTAGTCTGTACATTTTGATAAATAGGCTGTTCTATTAAGGTAGTTTTAGCAAAATTACTTCACCCTGAAGACACTTGTGAAGGCACAGAGATATAAGGACAAACACTCAGACCTGATTACGGAGAAAGAGTAGATGAGACAGTTTGGATGGGGTCTAACACAGCAGACAGTGAAGAATGGCTAAAATGCAGAAATTAATTATTGTGGAGGAACCCTTTTTTTCTCTTTGCTACGGATGGACTTGTGTAAGGAAGGCCTCCCAGGTTCCTGCAATCTTTCATTGTCAGGAGACGCCAAAAGATTGATTCAATTAAGATTAGCAGCGTTAGGGACGTAGCAGCGGATTCGTTTAGATTAGAATTGTCTTACTGAGAATCTTTAAGAGCTTCTGACCCCTCCATGGTCGCCAATTTCTACGATGAGATTAGAAGACAGCATTGTGTTGCTAGACTCTGCAGGCACAATTTTTCTAAGGAATGTAATGTCCTATTCATGACAGGTTACAGGCAGCAGCCAGTTTGCTGTAATTATTTGTGTTACTCCCAGGGAATGAAGAGAGAATTTAAATATGAACTCTTCCAAAAATAAATCTAAAGATATCCTGCTGCTTTTATAGTCAAGCTAGCAGATTTGGGCTTGGATCAGACAAAATGTATAAAATTTATTAAATACTCAAATGTTTGTTAATCGATAAGCACTTTTTTATAAAATAAAATCTATATCTTATGTTTATAGCCTTTTATGTTTAAGCATTGAAAGCTTGTGTAGTTGCAGCTGTTGGCATTGAGAAAAGAGACCTTCACCATACCTTCATGATTCCCAAAAGCAACAGTAAATTATGGATTCAATAATAAAAACACATTAAAAAGGAGCTGATATAACTATAAAATGGGGATGTTTTTTACCATAATGGACACAGGTAGATATGAAACACACTGGGGAGAATTTATCATGACTGGCTGCATTGTGCTTGATGATCCTTGCACCATGTGCTTGATATACTAAGACAGTGATGGCAAACCTTTTAGAGGCCGAGTGCCCAAACTACAACAAAGACCCACTTATTTATCGCAAAGTGCCCACACAGAAATGTGATTTGTGATTTATACTCCCTTCTCTGTCACAGTTTTCATTGATACCAGCACCTGAGGACACCAATAAAGCAGAAAATAGTCCCAGGTAGAGCTGTCACTTTAAAATAGCTCTGTGCACAGCAAGTCCTGGGCTGTCTGGGACTGCAGGAAGATACCTGGAGTCCTCTCTGGTTATGGCCTGGGTGCCCACAGAAAGGGCTCCGAGTGCCACCTCTGGCACCAGTGCCATAGGTTAGCCATCACTGTACTAAGAGGTTCCAGGCTCTTGCTATATCGGATGCCATCTCTTATATATATTACAAATGTACAGTAGAATTCTTCTATAGTAAATGCACCAGGCCAGGGTGTGAACCCAGCGCGCATTTTGTCTAAGGCTTCATCTGGGGTCATAATTCTATGATCCCTTTCACACAAGGGTCGCAGAGTTTTAACAAAGTTTGGTCACTGAAAAACTGTCAATTGTCATCAGATTTCAATCAGTTTCCTATGAGATTTTGTTCAGTATGTCACATTCATCAGTTTTTTTTACAAGCATATAAAAAAAATCTAAAAATTGATCAAAAATGTGTGACAAAACATACAGGACTTATATGTAAAATGTGCTCAAGCGAAAGCCCCCAAACTCGTGATGGTGCCCACATGGGTCAAACAGATATATCTACAGGTAGATGTTCAATTCTGGAAAGTGCCTAGGAAATGCCCTGCAAATTTATATTTTTGGAGTTGGTCCTGCTCGAAGCTGCTACCACAACCACTAAGTCTAAATAAGCATTTCTTTGCTTGGTCTTACTTTAATGTATTTTTGTGACAAGTTTATTTACTGAGCTTACTCTGCGGCCTGTTATTCTGCTGTTAATAGCTCTAATAAATCTTGACCTTCCCATTTAGGTCAGGGACTCAGGGAACATTTACTAAAGAAAACTTCTATACTTTCCATGCACTGAAAATTTATGTAAAAATGATCTGTATGAGGCCTTGTAGTACAGCAGTGGAAAGAAGTGATTGGGTAAATGTTGTAAGTATGTTTATATGTATATATGTTTATTATATGATATATTAAAGGGCTATTCCAGGAATCAGCATAATTCATACACAAATGAGCCCTTACAATATAAGCTTATATGTAATTAGTTGTTATTTGTGACATACACTACATTAAAATGCTACTGGCCCTTTAATCAGTCCCTTAATTTCCTCCGCGCAGAGATGACACAGGACAGAAGATGGCCGCTGGTCACATGTCTGCATCACATGTCCTGCACCTGCCTGGGCAGGTCATGTGATAACCACTATGTTTGGCTGTAGTTGGTTGGTTGCAGTGCATCCAGTATGGTCAGTGTTGTGATGATGGCAGCTACACATTATTACTATGGTAACAGAGCAAAAAAACCTGTTAGATCCTCACTGGGAGCAGAGCATAAGTGGTAGGAGGAGTTACTGAGAACTAAAGGATCTTGGGACATGTAGTTTCCAGTAGCGGCCATCTTGGTGATAACTCCACATACTTTAGAGAGACCATAAAATTTTGTGAACCATAAAATTATACTATTTAAGCTCCATTTTGTGACTAATGACATTGAGCTTTGTTACGTTCATTTATTTATAGTATCATGGCTTTTTGTATCAGATGCTCATATTCCCGGAATACCCCTTTAACATTTTTGTAAATATGGTGATTTTAATGGTGAATTCACAATGTGTTGGAAGTATACATCAATGTTATAGACTGCCAAGATTTCCTCTTGTATATATTGTCCATAAAGCCATACTGTGATACATTTTCCCATATACAACAAAATGTGTGCACCTGACAAACTTTAAAGTCATTGCTGTAGCCATGACCACCAAAGGGACTCAAGATGAAAGTGGTCATAGACCCCCCATTTTACAGACCACTTTATGCGGTAGAATGCAGCATGTAAGCAATATACAGTGTTTCCTTATATTCTGGAATGGTTTTCAATTTTTTTTCTGTTGGACTTCTAATATATGTAACATATACCATATGTGTTGTTTTCAGTTTTCAATTTAAGCTATTCAGATAATACTTCTTCTTCCTTATTAGTCCATGAGTTGTTCATCCGATAAGTTTACCTTAAAATAATATGTCTATTAAAAGTTATTTATTTTATTAGCTGCAAATTCTTCATATAAAAGTAAATTAATACTTTACCCCTATAATATAAACATATAATTCATTGATGATACCTTTTGGGGCAGTCGAGCTAGATACCACTACCACTATCATCCATTGCTTTAAGGTTATGTGTGTTTCCTGAATACTCTTTGGTTGTTTTGAGCAATGTATAATGATAGTAATATATAAAAAGAGAATAGAAGAGCCCAGATAATAACATGCAAATAACCTATTAGGGTTAGGGCAAGTAACCAGAATCCTCCGTACTCATACTAAGCTATATTCAAGTATAAAGTTTTTAGTATTACAGCTCTATATGCCTCATTATATGCGTACCAATACAACCAGCAAAAAGGCTAAATCTATTGTTTATTCCCCACAATAAAAGAGCAATTTAATTGGTTCCTTTAAACCCAACCATTACAAAGGTCCTGTAACTTCTGTCACTCATGAAACAAAAAGCCATTTATTTGTCTATATAAGTGTACTTATATACCAAAAAGACATTCTTGACAGATCCTTGTAGTGTCCTCCATAACATTTCGCCAGGACCCTAATGTGTCCAGGCCCCCTGGGAAGAATGATATTCAGCATAGCACTCCCTTCTCATTGTTGCATTATGTCACATTACTGACGGCTCCATTGTCCCAGTGCTGAAAGCAGAGGCTTTTTACACACATCCAGTGATTTTCTCTGTACAGGGCCATCCTATTGATCCATTCACACAGCCTCTGCATCCCATAACACATTGCTATACAGCATCCTACACATTTACCACCGCTTGATTTGGTACCAAGAGCCTTACACCTGCAGCTTTAACAAACGGCGCAAAGGTTAAAAATTATTGTGAACCATTTAACGGGTGGATACAAAGGTCAATCTATTGTGCTGGACTGCAGCATAATACAGATTGATAGTTTGTTACTGCTCTCTGTCCCATTCACTTGAGAAACTTTCTCCGCATGACCCTTTGGTGTCAAAACATCCTGACTGCCGGCCCTCTGTAGCCATTTCTAAAGGAGCTTAATTATTGGTCTTTGTTATTAAGTGCTCGTTGATTGGGTAATCTGGCCACATAATGTGTGATCATTAAGGGTCACAAAACTGTTATTCCAGGTTAAAAAGTGAATTGGCTCAGTAACCAGATACTTCAAGGTTTGCCTTTGAAGATTTCTCAGTGTGTTGGTGGGGCAGTGGGAGGAGAGCTACTGAATTTCACTGGAAAAAAAGACATTTGCCAGAACTCATATGCTCGGAGCATTCTTCTAACTGCTTTCTATTGTTTCTATCAGTCCTGCTGGAAACATCGAAGATTTATTTGCACCCACTGGCCTTATAGCCAGCCTTGTGCAAAGACAATAACCACATAATCAAAGGAAGTGGTAGCTTCAAAGCTAAGTTGCCTTTTTGAAAAATTTCATTGAGTCTTCAAGGATCCAGTACACCGTGTATTATTGTGTGTTAGTTATAGTATATTCATATAGGTAGGGGTCTTCTTCACTCTTTTCCATTGAATGAGACCCCTTTGTTTCCATTTTGTCATTATACATGTGGTTGGGGTTTGTATTTATAGTTCTCAATATTTTAGAAGTGCCTGTCTAAAAGACAAAAAATAATAAAGTTTAAAAAAACTAAGGCAGATAATGGTGGATCGTGGGGCCACAGGGGTCAGCACATTGACAAATACTGTTGCTGGTTTCCTAGACATGCATCCGATCAAGGGCTAAATGCACATGGAGTTTGTTTGCTCTCTGCATGTTGTACCTTTCCACTCACATAGTTGACAAATACAAGTCAATTAACCTTCTAATGAACTGGCACATATGGGTCTGAGGTATGGATGTTACAATATCAGACTCATTGGAGACACTAAAAATTTCTCTTAAAATTATATTCCCTGACAAAATTGTAGTTACAATACACCATGGTTATGTCCTACAGAGGATTCAGATTTTTAGGTGGCTCACTAAACCACAGGGTTCCTAAAATAGGATGGCCCTATCTGCATCACCCTCTCTTTCAGATTAAGTGGCAACATTGAATTATATTTTGTGATCAATGTATTAATGCCCACATAATCCATATTATGTAGCTACTAGCTCTCATTAAATAATATGATATTAATGTGTTTTTGTATTACTTCCGAGATCACATGAACTTGCATTAACTCTATGATTGGCAGTAAGTTATTTTTAATAATAATGAGTGTCTTACTTTCATGCTATCATGTAGTCTGAAATGTCTAATCTTAGAACTATGTTGTTTGTATGGTGGATTATAATGGATTACACAATTCAGCCTGAAGTTTTATTCTTTATATCCATATCCTTACCTGGTTCTGAAAGGAGATAAGGAATAGTCCCAGTCTAATTCATCAAAATGTAAGATGTATGTTTTTGTGAATCATACCTTATTTGTGATGCTATTTCAAGATTGAGAATAGTCTGATTTTATTATCTTAGCTATGGTTACAAAGGAGGAAGCAGCTTTGGACTGGCATCATCTTCTTGGGAAATTTAAACAATTATTTTGTATTTTTTTAATATGTCATGAAATATGTAAGCTCTTCAGGATGATTAGTGCTTTACAAAAATGATTTCACATGCAAGACTTAAATCCTGGCTTTTCTATAGTAACTCAGCCAAGCATACTTAAATGCTCCAGGATAATGTGAACATAATTAAAAAATATTCCAAAATGTAGCTGTCCTTTAATTTGGGAGCTAGATGGCACTACTAACCGTCACCGAGAGCCTTACAAAACATCTCTCTAACATTTTGTGCTTGCATCTCATTAGACTCAAGGCGAGTGGGTTGTTTATCTCGTTTACGCAGCGTCTCTGTTATCTTTGGTGTGAAATTTAGCTTGACAACAATTAATGCTTTCTAAGCAGGGCTCAGTATACAGAGGGTTGGTGTAATCTGCAGCAGGAAGCCAGGGTGGCTTCAAAGCCTTCTGTATCGCAGACAAAGATGTTATATTCTCTTGTGCCGAGTGGCAGTGGAAGGGTTAAGGCCGCTACCATCTTATCGAGACAGTAGCTAACAGCATATAAAATATTCATATATGGTTGATCCGCTTAGTTTAGCACATTTCCTATAAGCTTTACAGTTTCAGACCTAATTTTACTCATGGTAGGTTAAGCTTAATGGCTAAACCCACCATCTGGGTAGAGTCTATTGTCTTGAAATATGCCACACATAAAATAGCAAAATGCATTTTGAAGCCGAGTGGGGCCAAAGCTTCCAATTATCATCAGTAATGTTTTCTCTACTTCTTGCACTAGATTTGCCTTGCATTTTGGGGATAAAAAGAGAAACCATCAAAGCAGCAACCTCTGGATTTTTATGCACCCCCACACATTAAAAATAAGGGCATTTAAGGTCAAGGCCAATCTGTCCAGATGTCTTTACACCTAATTTCCGTACCAAGCACCCATTGTGTGGGTTCACCGCTCATTCACAGGGTTTCCCAGTATTATAACAGAAGGTATTAGCTTATCATCACCCAGAAGATCTACAATGAATTACCCTGGGATAAACTTTAGTAGCAGGCTGACCACTGATAACCTCCTCTATAGAGCAGGGTAAAATATCAATACAGATTTTAAGCTTCTCTGCAAATCTTTGTCCATTGAAACATTCTTCTAGGGAATTCATGCTAATTATACCACAGTTAACAGTTACTCTGTCTGCGTTGCCTCCCGTGAAGGGAATTATGGGAGAAGGTAATGCACATTGTCAAACTCAACCATAATTATGAGGCCACCTTAAAAGTGACTTACTAGAAACAGTAAGTGGGCATCTTTAAGCATTTATAGTATGTGATAGACGACTGAAAGTGGACAGCAGCATGGACTTGGGCAGAGTCCAGACGAGCAGGTTTGGAATTATGTATTACACAAGCTTTCAAATGCTTGAAGTCCTGGAGATCAGGGTGGATGGGTATCATAATGGCTGGATCCGTTTCCAAATTAGTTACTAAAAAAAAACACAATTAGTCCAAGGAACCGGGGAGAAGTGGAGTACTTACCTGCATCTTGCCCACAACATCCACAGGAGGCTAATATAGCTTAATGTTATGGCAGAGCAGGGAACTCCCTGTTCTCTAATTGTGTTGCCCACCAAACATCCATTTTTAGGTGCCCTAGAAATGTTTCATACGAAGTTTGAAAAGCATTCTAATACTGATGGAAGGCCTCTTTAAAACGCATACAATACAAGTGTGTCAAGCTATTGAATTATTTTTAATTTTATTTTAATCTTAATTTTAAACTTATGATTTTAAACTTTTCATTTTTCCTTTTAAACCACTGAATGTGCCACTAACTAATCTGTCTTACATTAATGCTGTCCATGATTACATAAATGGTCTTTGTGTTATTTATGTTTATACTGTGACATCTGTCTATGGGCCATATCTGGTATTGTACAGTAGCTCAAACTATTTTAAGATTTTATTTTGTGCTACAGTCTAACAGAGACCCACAGTCTTATTGTGCATGACTGATAGAAATAATATGCAATGCTACTGTTAAGGCCAAAGTGCTTGGGCCTAAGAACTTCACTTGGTGGAAAACTGAGGGTCATGCTGCAAAAGTAAACAAGAGACAAAGCCTCGATGACAGTGTCTGGACTCATGATCTATGATTTGAGAGTCAAGTTTCTATAGCACAGCCATTTTTCTTCCTTCATAGACAGTGCCTTCACTGTAACTAATAGTCTTCTCTCGTCCATATGAGATAATGACATTACCAAAGAGCAATGCAATGTGCTAGAGTCAGGTGTAAGCCTCTGCAGGTATTGGGAAAGGGAAGCGTCTGGCTCATGCGACGCTCCCGGAGGGACCTTCTATAATGAAGCATCCTGCATTGTGCTGTAATCAGCTTGCTCTACACGCTTAACTTCCTAACGAGAACCGTGTTTATACAAGTGTAGAAAACACATCTGTCCAGGCGCGGGGGCCTCAGCGCTTGTGACCGATTCAGTGCCTGAAAGTTAAATTAATGGTAAAGAGTTTAATTGTGAGTAAACAATGCCACATTAACGAGCGTTAAGTACAGCAGTGGGGACTGGGAAGCGGCTGTTTGGGCACAGATGTGGTTTCTTTGGTGCATTTTTTTCCCATCTTAATTATCCCATCTTGCTTTGTTTTTTTTAATAGTGACATAGTAATCTATCAGCAGGCTCACATTAACTCCCCTGTAGCTGAACACATCAAGTCTCCTCAATTTTGATGCTTTCATGCTTATACTAAAAGTAGAGTAAATATACAGAAGGTAATTGTGATAATAGACAGAGATAGATCTAAGCAAATAAAAAGGGTTATGATGGGCAAACACATGGTTCATTGAAAGGAGCCTTGTCGGTCGTCTGGACTTTCTGGACTGAATGAAAAGAGTGCACACTTTGTCTATACTTTCAAATAGATGTATCTGTGAATCTGAATGACATTGTACAGGATTTTCTGACTGACGGAGCTGTGTAGATTAGAATACCACTGAGCGAGCATTCCCTAAATGACCATTCCATCCTTTTCATAAACATGTCCAAATAATTAAGACAAAAATAAATATTGTATATAATTGTCTTAGGAAACTTGCAAAATTACATAATGGACCTATAATACCTGCTATATAGTTCATAGGTTATACAGATCCATACGGTACATATGAACCAATAAAGGGATACTGATATCACTAGTTGTCTTTAGAACCCCAGACAGAGGATCAACTTGAATATCCTGGGCCCAAATATAAAATTTTCCATAGGGCCCACACATCATGTCAAATTTTTGTATACTTATCTCCACCAGAAGACCCATTTTTAGCACTCCCCCAGTCCCCACAGAACATAGTACATACACTGCCAAAGTGATTTTGTATTAAAAATTGGTTTTACAGAAAAAAGATATGTTATATTGTACCTTTCATTAGCATCTGCTTTGTGACTAGGCAGTTGCCAAATGGGAGGGTCTGGAAAGGAGCAGTTACCCCCCACCTTTGGGGAACAGCTACTCCATGTGACCTTTTCAAATATATGAAAACAGCCATTACTTGGCTTAGCAACGCCCCCTGCTCCTCTACAGCCAATCCCGAGTGAGGGGAGTTATTCATTTATTTGAAAAGGTCACTCTTGGTGGCAGGTTCCCTTTAATGCCAACACCTATGTAACCCATTTAGCTATGTTGCAATAAAAGTTGCATTAAAGAATTTTTTTAATTTTTTTACTTTCTCTAGGACAATATTGTCGAGAATGAATTTGAATTGTACAGGGAGGAGCTTCTCCCGATCACATATATGTTTAATCCTAAATACTTACAAATGGCAGCAAGCAACGCGTGTTTGGCTTAACAATCATTTCACTGTGTTGTAGTACATCACCTTCTACGTGTGGTATAATGGCGCTGAAATATATTGGGGGTCATTTACCAAGGGCCCGATTCGCGTTTTCCCGACGTGCTACCCGAATATTTCTGATTTGCGCAGATTTTCCCTGTATTGCCCCGGGATTTTGGCGCACGCGATCGGATTGTGGCGCATCTGCGCTTACATGCGCACAACGGAAATCGGGGGCATGGGCGAACGAAAACCCAACCGATTTGGAAAAACCGCCGCATTTAAAAAAAATAAAGTGTCGCTGGACTCGCGCTTACCTTCACCCACGATGGCTCGGTGAACTCCAGTGCATTCCGATGCTCTTCAGCGCAGCAGCGACACCTGGTGGACATCGGAGGAACTACCTTAGTGAATCACCGGAAGACCCGAATCCACCGCAGAGAACGCGCCGCTGGATCGCGAATAGACCAGGTAAGTAAATCTGCCCCATTGTCTTCTAACTTCTAACAAAACACAAGAAATCTAAAACACAAATAAACAGAACAAGAGAAAAAGTGATACGATACAACTTTATTAGTGTT
Organism: Engystomops pustulosus; assembly: GCF_040894005.1. Taxonomy (NCBI): domain Eukaryota; kingdom Metazoa; phylum Chordata; class Amphibia; order Anura; family Leptodactylidae; genus Engystomops; species Engystomops pustulosus. The sequence goes on from NC_092417.1 coordinate 114,995,454, forward strand.
GGTGAAATAATTTTGTACATAGTGCCCAGCATATAGTTACATACATTTGACAAAAGCATACATTTATAGAACAATACATACATGGATTACACAATACAGGGTCTCATACATATTTACAGGATACATTCGATTTGTTATGAAAAAGGGTTAAATAGTATATGCCGGTTACCTCCAAGGGTAAGATGTTGATGTCTGCGTCGGCCAGGCGGATGCTGTGTGGCTGCTCTGATGGCACCCGATGCTGGCGCTATAGCTGCCTGATTACTGGCTACCACCGGGGCAGCTCATTACAGCATTCTGACAGACCAGAGCAGACACCCATTGGCTACCAAGTGGGGGGGTTACTCCAGCATTTCAGCGCTCGATGACACTGGTGACCGACGCTCTTGGCTGCCAGGAACCGAGTGTCCCGAGCTGCTTGGTGCTGGTGAAATCCCTAGTTACCAGCATGGGATTAGACTGCTGTGCTGCTGCTGGGTTAAAAATACATTTTAACATGAGAGATTCTCTTTGAACATTAAGGGGGTTAACAGATTGTTACTTTAAAGAAATAAAATTGGAGTTAGCAGTATAGAACACCAAATGAGAGGCCAGTTTCTCGAGTTTAGAGGCATATAGCCTTTCAGTTTGACATCTAACAAAATATGAGTGATGTTTTTGTAAAGAGAAACTCCGTTTAGCTGGAAAGTCCACAATTTGTACCATTTTCTACAGAGTTTGGGTCTGATTCTATTGGATAGGGCTAAGTTGTCCATAGACAAGGGTGGTGGTCTTTCAGAAAAAACATAGTGACAATATAAATCTGAATGTATGTTCTTACATATTGGGGCACATTACATACCCGGTCCTGTCGCGATCCCCTCTGTGCGTTGTCCGGCGATCATGGACTCCGGCACGATTCACGAAGATCGTGCGGCCGATATCCTGCATGTGTCGCATCCCAGCTCAGGTCCGACAGAGGTCACCTTCTTCTTCCTGGTTCATGTAAGTGCATTGTCTTGTGACACAATTGAAATGTTAAATCCTGTCCTCAGTCCGAATCTGTCGGATCGTCCGACGGCCTGCCCCTCTTCTCCCCCAATTGTGTCACATGAAAGACGTTGCTGCTCCAAAATCCGATAGGTGCAAATTGGTAATCGCCGGAATATCCTACGTTTGTGCGGTCCACGGACCCTTAGTTAATGAGCCCCATTATCTAGTTTTATATTATTATGCAGTGACGATATTTCTCTGATTGCTATCAGCATTGTCACGTGTAAAATCACTTATTGCACATATTGGGCAGTATGCTGGCTCATTTCAGAGTTCCTCCAAGGAAGTTAACACTTTTTAAGTACTGAAACATAACCTCTCACACCGCTCTCATCATTGCTTCCCTCCGTAGGATACACTTTACTCATTAACACAATTACACTACTGTCATTTTATTGCAGATCTAAAGAATTATCAAGGACATCACATTGTGTGAGGTAATTCAAAGTCTTGAAGGAGCCATCTCACCTGCGTTCCTACTGGCCGCATTTATATTAGATCTTAATTCATTTAAAGCGACACATAAATACGTCATTTCTCACACTGTCTATAATCTATTATAATGGTCAGAAGTCAATCTAAGAAATCGATATCTTAAAGTGAGCCTACCAGCTCCCAAATCATTCCATATGTGAAACCAGCATTATGTTATGACCTTTCCGATATCTTTCCTGTACGTAAATCAGCTTGTCAGAGCAATAGGTGAGGGACTGCGCCCGCTGGTGTTTCACATTGTTATGCCTTTTTTTTAATGTGGGTACCTGCGCACGTTGCAGAATACATGCAGATTTGCAGTGTGGTATTCCATAGCAATATTCATTATGTAGTAATTGAGGGATTTTATAAAGGCCCACACGCCTAAATAGACACAACATGGCAGTTTAGAACTTTCTGGGCCCAAAAACTGTGCATTATTGTAGATTTTCAAATCGTTCAGTCCAGTTTGGAAAAGTAAGTGGAATGTGAGGTTAGTTATTTTTTGAAGCAGCTTTTTGTTCAAAAATTGTCTCACCAGTTTGGAGGTTTAAAAGATGAAATTTTGTGCCTTTCACGACCTACAAATAATGGACCCTTGAACCAAAGTGTCATTAGCATTTGAGGTACCTTACATGCTGGTGACAGGAGAAAAGTTTGAGCCCCCAAACTCTAGTTGAAACAATAGCTATGTGTGTGACCTTACAGTATATAAAAACATGGGGCTTCATTCAAGCCATGGAAACAACTGCCACCACAAGTCCAAAAGCAACCATATGCAGAAATCCTAATTCTGGAGCTAAAGTACATGAAAATTTTATTTATGGTGCATCTTGCCAAAAAAGTATAGGGAAGACCATGATTGCTCTACAAAGCATATGACCAAATCGGTCATACACAGTGGGTGCGGAAAGTATTCAGACTCCAAGATAAAAAAGTTCTTTTTTTTGCTCATTAATATATGGTCTTCACCCCATCTTTACAGGAAAAAAAACTGAAATGTAGATATTTTTGCTAATTTATTAAACAAGAAAAAAATCACATGGTCATAAGAATTCAGACCCTTTGCTGTGACACTCATATTGAACTCATATTGAAATTCTGTCCATTTCCTTCTAATCCTCTTTGAGATAGTACTACTACTTGAGGTCTAAGGAACTGCCCAAGGAGCTCCGAGACAGAATTGTGACAAGGCACAGATCTGACCAAGGTTATAAAAGAATTTCTGCAGCACTCAAGTTCCTAAGAGCATGGAAGCTTCCATTATCTGTGAATGGAAGAAGTTTGCGACAACCACTACGCTTCCTCAACCTGGTTGTTCAGCCGAACTCAGCAATCGTGGCAAAGGATCCTTGGTGAGAGTTTTTAAGAAGAACCCCAAAATTGCTGTGGCCGGGCTTCAAAGATCCAATAGGGAAATGGGGGAAAGTGCTACAAAGTCAACTATTACTGCAGCCCTCCACCAGTCAGGGCTTTATGGCAGAGTGTCCAATGGAAGCCTCTTCTCAGTGCAAGACATATAAATCAGCATACAGTCTGCAAAAAACCACATGAAGGACTCCCAGACTATGAGAAATAAGATTTTCTTGTCTGATGAGACGAAGATTGAACTTTTTGGTGTAAATTCTAAGCAGTAAGTGGGGAGAACACCAGGCACTGCTCATCAACTGCCAAATAAAATGCCTAAAGTGAAACATGGTGGTGGCAGCATCATGCTATGAGATATTTTTCAGCTGCATGGACAGGACGACTAGTAGCAATTGAAGGAAAGATGAATGCGGCCAAGTACAGATATATCCTAGATCCTGGACCTTAGACTGGGCTGAAGGTTCACCTTTCATCAAAACAATGACCCTAAGCACACAGCCAAAATAACAAAGCAGTGGCTTCAGTAGAATTCTGTGACCATTATTATTATTCATGACTGACCCAGCCAGAACCCTGACCTAAACCCACTGGAGCATCTCTGGAGAGACTTGAAAATGCACCAACATTCACCATCCAACCTTAGGGAACTGGAGAGGATCTGCAAGGAAGTATGGCAGTGGATCCCCAAATCCGGGTATGAAAAACTTTTTGCATCATTCCCTAAAAGACTCATGGCTCTACTATCTCAAAAGGTGCTTCTACTCAATACTTGTCACAGGTGCTCCTACGACCCATGTCCTGGGTTGCAGGCGCACCCGTGCCCCTCTCTGCTGCCCAGGACCCCCGCTGTCTGCCTCACCTTGACTCGATCCAGTGCTGGCTCCGGCGGTCCGGCATGCATGTCCCCACCTCTTAGGGAGTGCCAGCTTACGCAGATTTAATGGGCCAGTGCGCCAATAATTGGCGCTGGCAAGCGGCCCATTCTGTTTAGTTTCCAGTCCCTTCCTGTGTCCCCTGCAGGATCTTTGTGCTTCTATGCCTGAGCGAAAGCTGTTTTCCTTGCCTTTTGTGATTATACTGATTTCTCATTGTGACCTTGATTCCGTTCCTGATTTTGCTCCTGTGCTGCCTGTCCTTACCTACCACTCGGTCCCCAACCACGCTTTTGTCTTACTACTATGTACCTCGCCTTGGCCGCCACTGCAGACAAAGTCGCCCCTGTGGAGTGACCTGGTGGTACCACGCCGCAGCAATTCCAACCCGTTTTGCACCGAGCACTGGTGAAAACCGGGGACCATTTAGACTCCGCTCCAAAATGTTGGCTTATATCATTGTCTGCAGTGGTCCTACACTACCCCTGGTTCCTGACAACATTGAGCAACAGGTCTGAATGCTTATGACTTTGAGATATTTCAGTTATTTGTGTTTAATAAATCAGCAAAATAAGCAAAAAAGAACTTACCAATTGTCTCTAATGAAACAGTAAAAAATTTAAATGGGTTGAATTATTTCCGTACTCACTGTACAAAGCATATGACCAAATGCTAATACACGAAACCCACTTTGTGTGTGTTAAAGCAACAGTTGTTGTCACTAAATACCATGCAACTTCAAAAGTTGTAGTTCAACAGCAAGTTGATAACCAACATATATTCAGTAAATGAGAGTTGCAGCCATGCAAGGTCAGGTCTATATAAATCAGCCATTGGATAAGTGTCTCATCCTGTATGTCAGGTGGACACTCTACTGTACATTCCTCAGAAGCTGTTCAGATGTGGCTTACAGGCTTGGCTGAGATGGATTGAGTCTGCAGGAGGCCAGGTTCTAGGAAGGAGTTTTTCTAATAAGGAGTGTAAGCAGTCACAGCAAGGAGGGAGACCCATTCAAAGGTAATTACAGTGACAAATTGCTTGTCCTGTCTTACTTTAAGATGGCTATAAGTAATAGATAAAAGAAGGCAGGTTGAGAGGAGAAATAGTTGCATGGCATATGGACATCATAAATGGCCAATCCAGGAGATGTCATTCTCATACCCTAAATTATCTAAAGTAGATACCTACAAAAGGCCCATGTACACATTAGCAAAAAATCAACACAAGTTTCAGCACAACTGGGTATTGGGGTTAACAACTTTATGTTTGATCTTGTTCTTCTTTCTGCAGATAAGCCATCTCTGGAAGTACCTAGCAGCAGCTTAACGCCTCACCAAAAAAATACATGCTTTACTGAACTGAGGGTCTATATATCTGTAAAAGTCTGGATGAATAGCTGTAAGTCAAATAAGTATTTAGGAGTATAGGAGCCTAAGAATCATGAGCCAAATTTATGAACTATCATAAAACAATATAATTCCTAAACAGCAGCTACTGCTGGAAATATCTATTTCTTAAAGGAAACCTACAGTGAGGAATCTACCATTAGAAGTAGATCTGATTGTAGATTCACCCTGCCTGCCTCTGTCCTAATCTGTAATTTAATAATCCTGGAACCTAACTTCTTAAAAAAACATAATTTAGTAATATGTAAATCAACTGCAGAGGCTACTGGGGCGTGTACTAGCCTGGTCAGGCACTGGGAGATAAGCCTACTCCACACCCCAGTAGACCCTGCAGCTAATTTACATATTACTAAAATAATGTTTTTAGCAAGTTACCATAGGTTAGGTTCCAGGATTATTAAATTACATATTAGGGCAGTGGAAGGCAGGAGGAATATACCATCAGATCTAATTCTGATGGTAGATTCCTCATGGTAGGCTTCCTTTGAGCTTCATACATACAGCCCCTAACAAATAAAAAGCAGAAAAATTGCTAAAACTTTACTTGGATGAACTGTGAAATTCTGAATGTTATCTGCTAATATGATAAGAAACTCATGACTTTATTATTATTTAGAATCTAAATAGTAAATATAATGTATCTAAGGAAGTACAGTAGCTGTGCATCCTAAGCATTGGAGATACCAATATTCTTTTGAAATCTTCATCTTCAAAGAGGAAAGTGGAAATTGACTTTTCTTACTGTACAAGATGTCAAGGGTTTTAACATGAATTTCTGTTGATATGGCCGGCAGCTGCATGCTACTAATGGCTAGAACAAAGTTTACCAAGCAGGGGTCCACAATCGTGCACTCCACACACAGCACTCTTCCCGCTGCAAGCCGTTCATATGCTCTGCCACCTATCTGGTTTGGAAAATAAGGGATTATTTAGTTTAGGATTATCTTCAATTGGTGTAATGGTAAAATTATTATAAAATGAGGGGGAAGGCCAAAATTGACACATTGTACTGTTACTGAAATGAAGGCTAGAGAGGAAGATAGAGAATAGGTGAGGCCAAGCAAATAATTGTAAATCCACATCTGTACAAAGATAAAACTAATAATACCAAAAGTACAAATTGGCAAAGTAAAATTTTACAATCATATGGTGGGAACAAAATATTGAGATTACTAGTATTTTGGTTGATAGCAAGTATATTATAAATTGATAATATTGATAATAATATAAATAGTAAAAATGTAATAGATAATGTAATTGTAAAATTCTAAACATTCTAATATCTTCAGTTGGTGCTAGAGAACTGTCATTTGAACATTTGAGTTAAGGAAAAATAGTTCATCATTGCTCTCTTGTTTCAGTAACACATACAGTTATTGCTCTCTTGTATCAGTTACACATACTGCTATTGCTCTCTTGTATCAGTAACACATACATCTATTGCTCTCTTATATCCATTAAACATACAGCTATTGCTCTCTTGTGTCAGTTACACATACAGTTATTGCTCTCTTGTATCCATTACACATACATCTATTGCTCTCTTATATCCATTAAACATACAGCTATTGCTCTCTTGTGTCAGTTACACATACAGTTATTGCTCTCTTGTATCCATTACACATACAGCTATTGCTCTCTTGTATCAGTTACACATACAGCTATTGCTCTCTTGTATCAGTTACACATACATCTATTGCTCTCTTATATCCATTAAACATACGCTTGTATCCGCTACACATTCAGCTATTGCTCTCTTGTATCAGTTACACATACAGCTATTGCTCTCTTGTATGAGTAACACATACATCTATTGCTCTCTTGTATCAGTTACACATACAGCTATTGCTCTCTTGTATCAGTAACACCTACAGTTATTGCTCTCTTGTATCAATTACACATACAGCTATTGCTCTCTTGAATCCATTACACACACAGCTATTGCTCTCTTGTATCAGTAACACATACAGTTATTGCTCTCTTGTATCCATTACACATACAGCTATTGCTCTCTTGTATCAGTTACACATACAGCTATTGCTCTCTTGTATCAGTTACACTTACAGCTATTGCTCTCTTGTATCAGTAACACCTACAGTTATTCCTCTCTTGTATCAGTTACACATACAGTTATTGCTCTCTTGTATCAGTTGCACATACAGCTATTGCTCTCTTATATCCATTACACACACAGCTATTGCTCTCTTGTATCATAAACACATACAGCGATTGCTCTCTTGTATCCATTACACATACAGCTATTGCTCTCTTGTATCAGTTACACTTACAGCTATTGCTCTCTTGTATCAGTAACACCTACAGTTATTCCTCTCTTGTATCAGTTACACATACAGTTATTGCTCTCTTGTATCAGTTACACATACAGTTATTGCTCTCTTGTATCCATTACACACACAGCTATTGCTCTCTTGTATCATAAACACATACAGCGATTGCTCTCTTGTATCCATTACACATACAGCTATTGCTCTCTTGTATCAGTTACACTTACAGCTATTGCTCTCTTGTATCAGTAACACCTACAGTTATTCCTCTCTTGTATCAGTTACACATACAGTTATTGCTCTCTTGTATCAGTTACACATACAGTTATTGCTCTCTTGTATCCATTACACACACAGCTATTGCTCTCTTGAATCATAAACACATACAGCGATTGCTCTCTTGTATCAGTTACACACACAGTTATTGCTCTCTTGTATCCGCTACACATAGAGCTATTGCTCTCTTGTATCAGTAACACACACAGTTATTGCTCTCTTGTATCCATTACACATACAGCTATTGCTCTCTTGTATCAGTTAGACATACAGCTATTGCTCTCTTGTATCAGTTAGACATACAGCTATTTCTCTCTTGTATTCTTGTATTAGTTGCACATCCAGCTATTGTTCTCTTGTATCAGTTGCACACTGAGCTATTGCTCTCTTGTATCAGTTACATGTAGAGCTATTGCTCTCTTGTATCAGTTACACATACAGCTTTTGCTCTCTTGCATCCATTGCATATACAGCTATTGCTCTCTTGTATCTGATACACATACTGCTATTGCTCTCTTGTATCCGCTACACATACAGCTATTGATCTCTTATATCAGTTACACACACAGCTTTTGCTCGCTTTTATCCGCTACACATACAGTTATTGCTCTCTTGTATCCGCTACACAAACATCTATTGATATCTTGTATCCGCTACACATACAGCTACTGCTCTCTTGTATCAATTGCACATACAGCTATTACTCTCTTATATCTGATATACATACAGATATCAGTCACACATAGACCTATTGCTCTCTTGTATCCATTCCACAGACAGTCATTGCTCTCTTGTATCAGTTACACACACTGCTATTGCTCTCTTGTATCAGTTACACATACAGCTATTGCTCTCTTGTATCCGTTACACACACTGCTATTGCTCTCTTGTATCAGTTACACATACAGCGATTGCTCTCTTGTATCAGTTACACGTAGAGCTATTGCTCTCTTGTATCAGTTACACATACAGCTATTGCTCTCTTGTATCCATTTCAAATACAGCTATTGCTCTCTTATATCAGTTATACATACAGCTATTGCTCTCTTGTACCCACTACACATACAGCTATTGCTCTCTTGTACCCACTACACATACAGCTATTGCTCTCTTGTATCCGCTACACATACAGTGATTGCTCTCTTGTATCAGTTATACACACAGCTATTGCTCTCTTGTATCAGTTACACACTGCTATTGCTCTCTTGTATCCGCTACACATACAGCTATTGCTCTCTTGTATCAGTTACACATACAGCTATTGCTCTCTTGTATGAGTAACACATACATCTATTGCTCTCTTGTATCAGTTACACATACAGCTATTGCTCTCTTGTATCAGTAACACATACAGCTATTGCTCTCTTGTATCAGTTACACATACAGCGATTGCTCTCTTGTATCCATTCCACATACAGCTATTGCTCTCTTGTATCAGTTATAGATACAGCTATTGCTCTGTGTATCAGTTACACATACTGCTATTGCTCTCTTTTATCATTTGCACACACAGCTATTGCTCTCTTTTATCAGTTACACATACAGCTATTGCTCTCTTGTATCAGTTACACATACAGCTGTTGCTCTCTTGTAGCCATTACATATACAGCTATTGCTCTCTTGTATCAGTTACATAGAAATTATTTACACCCTTGAACTATGGTTTTGTAATATATTTAGTCCTCCTGTATCATGTCTTCTGAAAAGCAATGCCTGTCAGTTGCCCCAGAAGGGTGAAGGGGTTGGTCTTGATCACAAAAGTTAACAAAAAAAAAACAGTGCGGTAATTAAAATTCCTGAAGTCTAAAGCCTGACAATGGTTAGGGTTGGTTAAAAGCTCCCAGCATGTTTAGACCCCAAAGAAAACAACAAAAGGTGTTAATAGCTTTTACTCTGAAGCACCACGCTGATACATTACCCATTATACTTATCCACACACAGGGAAATGACAAACAGGTTTGATCAATTAGATTTTAATGCAATGTGGAACTGGGAAAGAAAGGCAGGCGGCTCAGAAGACCTTTTAGTTGCTAATGTGTCTGAAAAAAAAGCACTTAATTGAGGTCGTAATAATATTAGCAGTTATCATCATCAATAATTTGGCTTTATTTATTGCTACATGGGAAAGCCTGTCAGGACGCAGTGCTATGGTCTTTGTTCTGCGTGTTAACATGAAGTTAGCTGATGGATGAATGGGGAATATTTCAGCAGCTGCTTCAGACAATCACATAGGATGGAATATAATGTTCATTTGTTTCCTTTAACCTATTGTGAGCAGATCCCCCATGCTCGTCCTGCAAAGATGAATGGCCTGGAGCGAAGTAGATTTAACAACCCATCGTGTGGATATTATATTGTAATCAATAAGAAAAATATTTGTCTTAGGGGTGTCGATAAATAGATCTGGAGAGGATGATGTGACCAATTAAGGAATAAAACAAAGATGAAAGTTTGTTGACCTATGTCCTTCTGATCCATATCTGAGGGTAGAGATGCAACTAACATAGTTGTGATTAACGCAAAAGTTTAGTAACAATGCAGTGTAAAGAAAGAAACATCATAAGGCCTCCGACACAAGGTGGAATTTATCATTGAGTAGGTTTTAGGGTGATGGCACACGTTGCGTTTTGAATGCGTTTTTGGCCTGTTTTTAAATGCATGTGTTTTTTAACTGACTGCTTAAAAACAGGCCAAAAACGCGTACAAAATGCCACATGTGCCACACCCTTAGGCACCACTTTTTGTGACTATCTTAAGATCTTTTTGTATGTTTCATTTATCATAGGGGCTTAGACTGTTTGATAAATGTGTCACATTGGAGTTGTTTTTTAGTTTCAGTTGCATATCTGTTGCGTTTTGTCTCTGTTGTGTCTCCATTTTGCTTCTGTTTTGTGTCCGTAATGCATCCGTTTTTTGTCTGCAAAAAAATCTAAGGGTGATTCCACACGTTAGCGTTTTGATTCAGTTTCTATGCAAATGCCTGCGATCAGCAGTCAGTGCCCAGTGTCTTGTATTGTGTAAATGTGAGACACCGGGCGCTGATTGCCAATCACATGCGTTTGCATAGAAACACATATGCAATTGGCCGTGGGCCACCGCGGTTTGCTTTGAATCCATTACGAAACAGAATTAAATCGCCGAAGTGTGACATCACCCTAAAGGTTTAACATTGCTTTAAAAACATTACACCTGTTTTTTTAGCCTCATTAATGAAAAAAAATTGATGTTGCATCGTTTTTTTTGCGGACCCATAGACTTCAAATGCTTTCCATGATCCCCAACAGAGGAAAAAATAAAACATGTTTCATAATTTTTTTCCATAGACAACGGGTCAAGTCACATAAAGACATTTTGGAATAGCCATTAGTAACTGATGAGGCTACGTTCACACCTGGTGTTCACATTGCATTTTATAATGCAATACATCAGAGGGGAGGAGATACATTGCTGTTAACATTTGTGTTTAAAAAAACGCAATGTTTCAGTGATGTTAACAGCAATGTAATTAGGCAAATCTCCTCCCCTCAGATGTTGCATTGCATTACAAAACGCAATGTAAACGCCACCTGAGTATGCAGCCTGCCCGTCTCTTGATGGTTAGGTAACAAATCTCATCCACATGATGATCTCTCATCCACATGATGTGTAAAACATAGTTAGGTCTCGAAGGAATTGAATCCACAGCATGTAAATCTGGCGCAGATTTGAAGCTGTGTAATACAGCCTAACTGCAGAGAAATCATGTCTGAAGGGGGACAGCTACTCATGGCTTTTGGTGAAGATAAGTGATCAGTTTTTTGACACATTTTTGGTATAATTATAATGATAAATATGGCATTCAGGTACAAGTACAGGCAGTCCCCGGGTTACATACAAGATAGGGTCTGTAGGTTTGTTCTTAAGTTGAATTTGTATGTAAGTCGGAACTGTATATTTTATGTAATCCCAGCCAGAACTTTTTTGGTCTCTGTGACAATTAGATTTTATAAATGTTGGGTTGTCATAAGAATCAGGATTAACAATGAAGCTTCATTATAGACACATTTGATAACTGTTACAGTTGATTATTGTAGCCTAGGACTAAAGTACAATCAATTACCAATATCCAGAGGTCCGTTTGTAACTAGGGGTCGTATGTAAGTCGAGTGTTCTTAAGTAGGGGACCGCCTGTATGTCCCTACTACCATTTTCTTAGGGCTCTGTTCCTAGAGGATTAGGAACATAATATATCTTTTTTATCATCTGATCTTCTTGGTTTGTGTCTGTTCCTTGAGCTGTTTTTTATACTTTGCATTGTTTTTTCTTTGAGAATTCCATTTCCAGTAATCTTTCAGGGAAAAACCACACAATGAAATCAAAACACTTTTTTTACTGTGATTTTCACAATGCCACAGTAAAAACACAATTTTTTTGCAGTTTCTCAAACAAATGTTAAATGTGAAAAGACTAATAAAAAAGAACAAATACAATCCACAACACAATGCCATTGTGTGAACCTGGTTGTACAGTGAAACATGGTTGTAATTAAACAGCTCTTCTTGTTGACTTCCTAATTAAGATGTGCTGAAGCACATAGCTTTAACTCAGACATGGTTGCCAGAGCGTCCTACTGTGTATTCTACCCTTGCAGAAAGGGTGCACATGCGCATTCACAAACAATGGAAAAGACGCCCACAATACTGTACACTGCCTGTCCATTACATATGTTCTACTCTTTGAATAATGTTTACACCACAGTGTAATGGACTTAACCTCTTTAGGAACCCAACATCAGCAACCTACCTAGATTGTTGTTGGGATGACTTTTTTTTGTAATAGATAGATATATGTAAAAAATCTACCATCTTCCATGTTCTATTTAATGCAGGCTTTGGGAACAGACAGGAGATACAGACAGAGACAGTGGGGCTTGAAATTAAACCCCCTTTAGCTGCCCCTGCCTATTTTCCCTACTTACTCTAAGCAAGTTCAATTCCTGCGCAAAGTGCTAAAAGTGCTAAAGCTAAGCCAAAAACAAAACCAAGAGAACAAATTCAGTACACAATCACAAGAAAAAAAGGTTTGTCTGAATACAAGCAAAAGGTCAATATACCAGAATACAGCGTACAGAAATACCAGGATAATAGAACATCTATAGTAGGCAAAAAACTTAGGACAGGAAAATGTATTATGTGATGTAATAGCCCTAGGGAGAGATTGGACTAGAACTTTGAAATCCAAACAAGACAGAACAGCAAAGGAGTAATGTGAGTGGAGAGAGAGTCTGTTAACTGCATTTTAAAAATTGATAAACTGGAGCAGAGCTGCAGGAGACTGATGGGTGTGGTGCAAATCAATCAAACTATTTAGCAAGTATAAACCAGTGTTCATACTAGCAATGTAAGAGTAACATAATGACACAATCCTTGTATCCTCAGCCATACTTCACAAACAAAGGATGACATGGTTACATTGGATGTTACATTCCATTTATAATATTCATTAATTCAAATACGATGAAAGGTTCTTTGGACCTTCCCAGGCTCCAGGGTTTAAGTTCAATTGCTATTTTTGCAACCCCTTAACCCCTTAACGACCTGGCCCTTTTTTGTTTTTTCATTTCCATTTTTCACTCCCCACCTTCAAAAATCTATAACTTTTTTTATTTAGCAGTAAAATATTATTGAGGTATTGGAATGAAAAGTGGGTTGTGAAAACAAAATCAGAATTATGAATAGATGGATAGAAGAGATATGGGTTTCGGATGAGCATCTATGGGATAAAGTGTTAAGGGATGTAGATATGGTTTTAAAACATCTGGCCCATCAATTAGCTCAATTATTCATACTGTACAGAGTTTATTACTCAACTAAAATGTTGTCTAAGTTTATCTCCACTGTTGTTATATGTAATAGATGGGGGTTGGAAAAAGCAGATGATATTCACCTAGTACAGTATTGTTCCGAGATAAGATCTGTCAGGGTCGGAAATAATGGACCCACTAAACCACCACCAGTGATGACGTAAGCCGATATTCACCAGAGCTTGCCGCGAAGCGGGTTGGACTTGCGGGTCGCTCCACAGGTGTGACTTGCGGTAGTGGCTAAGGTGAGGTACCAAATGGGCAGTCGTGGACAGGCAGGAAGTCAGAACAGGCAGCACAGGATTGGATTCTGGGACGTAGCTGAAGGTCAAGACAGACAGCAGAGAATTGAGGTCAGGAACATAGCTGGAATCACAGTAGAAAGCTTTCCCTAAGGCTATGAGCCACAAAGATCCGTCAGTGGTCACAGGAAGAGGCAGGCAATATACTAGGGTAGCGGCCACACAGTGCCACTTAGCAGCGCACTGGCCCTTTAAATTCCATAGAGTCGCATATGCGCGCCCTAGGAGGCGGGGATGCGCGCACCGGAGCACAAGAGTCATTGCAGAAGTGAGGGCTGGTGAGTGAGGCTGCGATCTGTGGGGAACACAGAGTGACACGGGTGCACCTGGGACCCAAGATATGAAGGAGCACCTGTGACCCTTTAAAAATATAGTAGGATTATATTCCTTCGAAACCTGTATCTTGGGCATGGTGGAAGAGAAGAACTTAGAACAGGGGTGGGGATTTGTGGTACTAAATAATTTTTTTGCCAGAATATAATAAGGCATTTGACATCAAGAATTGCACCAACAATCATGATGTGGACAATGCTAGTTAACCTGCATTTATTTGGCAATGGTTTCATTTAAATTAAAAGGGGACATATATGAACAAATAAATTTAGGAAAAAACAGCAATTTTGCCAACTCTTAACTATTGTATAGAGGAAAGATTATTGCCGGGGGGGCGCAGGGGAGTGAGGTGGGAGAGAGAGGAGAGAGGGGAATGGGTTTTTCATTTTATTTTTGTGCGGTGAAGTTGTGATGGGGGAGAAAAAAGAAAGAGGAAAACATGTTGCTATATCGTTATTGTATTCCATTTGTTTTTAATGTCTTAACATTGCATTTCAACGTATCCAAAATTGTGTACAATTTAATATTAATATTGTTAAAAAAAAGTTAAAAAAAACTGTATGGTTTTTCAGGTTAAAAGCCTGATGGGCTTGTCTTTCTCTAAAGCAGAGCCTCAATAAGACCTTTGATCAGTGTTTGAGCGGTGACATAACAAGTTAATAAACTGTGCTCATGAAGTTTAAAGAACTATTCTTTTTAACCAATTTCCTTTTATAGGTTTAATGCACCTTTGTGTAATGAATAATAGTGCAAACAATCCTTATGCAATCGGGTCTATTGAACTTTTTTCTTACATATATTTGGAAGGATTCAACATGTTGGAAGTCAGATAAAATGGAGAATTACTGGAAGCTTGGACTACAATAATAGTCCTATGGAAGCTGCAGGACTGAAATGTGTTCAATTTTTAAATCTTTAGAGTTGTTTCATTCTAATTTTTGGATATATTGGAAAACTAATGATGGTTGCAACTTGACGGGTCTGTGTTAATTATCAAGCTGAGCTTTGGATGAGACTTCTTAGTTACTAATTGGGGGTGGGCCTTCTGTGAAATAATCATTACCATCATGCCGTCATTTTTCCTAAAAAGGAATTCAAGGGGATCACAATGGATATTTAGAACAATAATGTCACATAGTAAAGAAAAAAAAATCAATCTAAGGCCTCATTCACACTGCCGTATGGGGGACGTATATACGGCCAATACACGTTCCCATAGGCGGCAATTGGCGCACGGACCTGTACGGGAGCGCTGCGGTGCTGCAGACGTGCGGCACCGTACCGCTCCATACCCCGTGAAAAAATAGGACATGTCCTATTTTTTCATGGCATACGGCGCCGTACGCCATACATCCCTGTGGAGAGGGGCGGGGGTGAGCGCGCTGCTGTGTGCCCACATTGCTACAGTACGGCGGGCAATGGTAGTGTGAATCCAGCCTAAAGCAAAAAATTCTGAACTGAAAATAAAAACTCTTTAACAATATAAAGATATACATTTTGAAAATGATTTAGATTTAAACCATGCCTGCTGAGATTTGTACTGTACTTCTAAAGCTACAATGGAAGGTGTAATCACATACATAATAAATGACATCAGCTATTTCCTACCAGATAAGAAGAAATATAGTGTTATAGACCTGTAAGAATTTTCATGAGTCATATTGTATGAAAAGAGACTTTCACATTCCACCTTAACCACTTGACTCAGTCGTTATCGCTGTGTAACTAAAAACAACATTCCCGGAATTTAGTTGCTCTCCTTCCTGTCAAATAAATATTATCTAAATATTATCTGCGGTCAGCTATAATGATGGACATATTAGTTGTTCACAGCAGGGAAAAGACCACCAGGACCCCTCTACTTGTAATACAGTTCAGGGGATGCTTCATTTTCTTACCACCATTCTACATATCCTAATAGGGTTTAAATGTTAAAACAGAGCTGGATAAACACATTCCCCTTTCACTGGATTGAGTCTCTCATCCGGTTCCCTGCTCTGAAACAGCTTGAGACATTCAGATGTGTCCAAGATTGCTGTCACGTGTGAGATATAATGTTATTTTAAGGAGATACAGGTGGACTCGAAAGCTCTGTGTGAACCCAGGTGCATGAATTCAATGTATACAATTGACCTTTGCCAAAATGAACCATGCCACCATTTTATATGTACCAGACTATGTTTCACAAAGTTAATGTATTTAGTGTATTTAGGAATTTCCAGCACCCTAAGTCTCAAGGGCGTGACAAGCTCTCTCAGTGCCCAAGTCATGGGTTTCAGGATATGCCACATCCCTCTGTGTCTCTGAATTTCAGGAAGAGATTTCTCCAATTTGAATGTATCCCCTGTCATTGTGAGTATTTGGGTAGTTCCCAACTTTTTCACCCAATTTATGGCCAATAGTAGTATGCACTGCTCCCTATTCCCCTTCGCATAAATAGTAGCCTCACTGTTTGGCAACTAAACTTGAACACCAGAGTGTACTTGAAAAGAAAAGGCTATCGTTATATATAATTATATCGTAATAATTGCCAAAACACACTTCAGCTGCTGCTTGCCAACTGAAGACTGATCAGTAGATCCTCCATGTTTGTATGTGCTTTTACTTGTACAGATTTTGAATTGTAAATCGCTTTGCAAAGCTCTATATATATATATATATACATAAAGATTATTATTATATATTATTAAAAATTTATTTGAGTGCACTGACTTAATATGGTGTTTGGGTTAGAAAAATGCTGTTGGCAAATTTGCTTTGGTCAGGGGCATTTCTAGAAGTGACAGCGCACCCTAGCAGACTTCTGAAATTGACCGCCTTCCCTCTCACACACATGTATATGCTTATATACATACACATACAGCATATACACATAATATACACACATACATCATAAACTTACAAGCAGTTATACACTCACCACATATACATAAATACAAAATATATAAAGCTGACTTTCGATCTAGATATTTCTACCTGTTATCCTTACAAGATACCTACACGGTGAGCCTCCTCCTAGCTCAATAACTTGCTTCGCTCTTATTAAACCTGCACTTGAATCTTGCACTTACATTTCTTTCTCGATGACTGCTGTCTTCAACGGTCGATTCTTACCAAGTGATGATACCAGCATAAATCCAAAATAATTCTTACTTTCCCCAAAATGTGACATTTTGATTATGTTTCTTGAACCAAATAAAATGTTTGGAATTTAACATGCAAAGAGTTTGTATGTTTTCTCTCTCCGTGTTTGTGTGGGTTTCCTCTGGTTTCCTCCCACATTCCAAAACATACTTTAGATTGTGAGCTCCATGGGGGCAGAGACTGATCTGGCAAGCTGTATGTAGCACTGCGTAATCGGTGTGCGCTATATAAATAACGGGATTATAATTATTAACATCCTGCATACAAGACTACATCTTTATTAAAACATTGCTGGTTAAAACCTTGTTTTTGCGGATTTTGTTGGTTTTCCTAATTTTTAATTATACTTGCCTCTTGTTCTCTTAAATTTGGCAGCAAAATGATGATACATAATACTGCGCAGGATACTATCAGTGATTCTCGTCACAGTAATAAAAAAAAATGATAAAAACATCTGTGTTCTTCCATAGCTTTCAGGCGCTTGCAGATGGGAGTAGAATTTAACATTTCAAACAAAATGTTTTCTAGTTGCTTCTTGAAGAGATGCCGAGTGTATAAGAAAAAATCCATCTTTGCATTTCTTTTTCGATAAATACATGTTATTCACATGTCAACAGGATACAAAATATAATACATTATAGCAATATTCATAAAAGAGATACTGTTTATGCTTCTGTTACCTGTAATTTCCATGGCACATGCTTTTCAGCATTGATGACAGACCTACGTGGTATTAAAGCAATATTCCGGTAATGTGTGAAGCAGGATGGCTCAATGTACGGGCTCATTATAAGCTTGCCGCTCCATTAGCACAGTGTAACGCAGTGACAGCCAGGCTTAGCTCATTACACAGATTAGCAGTGAGGGCTGAGGGTGGAGCACTATCAATAATATAGACTGTTCTCCAGTACTTAATGCTTCCCCTAACTACTAAGGTTCTGACATCAGGATGACTTGAATCTCATCTTGTGATGAGGGCTTTATGTGTGAGGATGTACATAGAATGCCAGGTTGTGTGATGCCCATTCAAAATGTGGCAAAACATCACATGCTTTACAGGAGATATCCATAGTGCCGCAGTGTAGTTTTTGTCCAAATATATTATGGAGGTGGAATCTACTGAAATAAAAGGGGAGAACATCTTGCAGTAAAGGAAATTCAATACTAAATTCTCTGACTATATTTCACTAAAATTTCTAAATTAAACCAAACAAGATTTGGCATCAGTAAGCGTAAAATAGGTAACCGTTTTCACACTCATTTAAGTCAAACCTGCTGTGTGAGTCTGCCAAACTAAATGGTCTACAGCAGAACTAAACCCAGCATCTCTGTTCAGTCCAACCGTTGGACTGATGGGCTGTGATTTGTCCTTTCTATGATATGGCCAACAGGGTTCACAGACACTGATCCAAACTGTGGGCATTCCCGGGCTGCATGAGCCCATTGAAAAATATGGGACCATGTGCTATTTATTGATATCCACTGGATAGCACATGTCCCAAAACTAGATGTGTGTGCAGTAAGCCTGAAGCTTCTAGGGTTGTTATAGTAGCCAGTCATCCTGGATCCTTACAAAGCTATGCCTGAGATTAAAAGATCATCCGTTGGAGGATACGTCAATATATTATTTTACATTTGAACAAAACAGCTTTTGTGCATGTAGGAAGTTCCTGCATTTAAAAAAAAATGATTTGTACTAGATATAACAAGTTGTTTAATGGAATTTCATGAAACAAAGTAGAAGTCACAGAATGCTCTCAGTTAGTTGTTTCTCTATGTGGAAAAGAAGGCTGAGAAAACATATGTGAAATGTGTTACTGAAAAAGTGGAATTTTTGGCAAACCATAAAAAACTGCAGAATATGATGTCGCTAAATAAATAAAGATTTACCGGTATGATTATTATTTAAACCTAAAAAGAAAGAAATAACCTGAATGTACAAGAAGCCTATACATGATGTTTTTGTGGTAAGGATGAGAAATTGGTTGTAGATTTTATAACTTGTATTTGGACATTAGAAAGGTGCCTCAAATTTGATTGTTATCCCCTATCCACAGTGGGGCTAAGACAGAGGGGACCTCTAGAATCACGATTTGTTGATAGAGCGTCTGGTTGACTATAAGTCTTACTGCTCCATTCAATACTATCGGAGGGTCAGAAACTGCCAAACACATCAATAGCTTATCTCCGGCACTAGACAGATAATAGGAGTACCAGAGATACCAGAGTGCCATGGAAATGGCAATTTCTTGTTGTGGAAGATGTCCTGATTTTTATGTAGTTAACCTATACAGACTTAAATCTGCATGTATTTTGCATAATGCGCATTAGCCCTTATGGAGTCTATATTGGATACTTACTGAGGGCACTATGCCTATTCAATGAAAAGGACTGGGGGGGGGGCATAAAAATCAGTCCAGGGGTCATCAGATGATCACCACAAAGACTTCTAAAATTCATCATTATAGTTTAACATTGTCTTTTTGAAGTTAAAAAAAGACATAAAAATGTCATTAAACCTAAAAGCTAATCTAAACAAAGGATAGCCATATTCAAGAAATCTGATGTAGTACTGTAATCTGACTATGTTATGTAGTAAACTACAAATGATAGAATATACCAGATGTCATAAATAAAGCTGGGAAACCCATTAATCGCCTGTGAAGGTACATGAAAAATTACATGTCAGTGTGTGAAACCGATAGCCTACAGCAACTGCAGTACCTATTGGGACACAGATCTGTCAATCATCACTGAGTTTCTACAAAATAGACATAAAACCTCTGTAGAGAGCAGTTGTCAGATAATGACTAGCCATATTTCTGAACAATTAAGGGACATCTGTAAATTATAACCCTGGTTCTGTAACTGTGATAAAGTATACGTTTTCTATGAAGTTCCACAGAAACGTAGCCTTGAGCATAGACTGGGAGACTGTCCCATATAAAGCTCTTGGCAGGTTTACAGTTGTCTGCTCGCAGGACTTAGGTAATAGAGCAGTGAACAGAGTACAAGGATTATCAAAGGGAAGCAGGCGCCTGAAAAATTAGATCAATGTGGTGCAGTCGTTTTGTATTATTATTGATGCAAACAAAAGGCTTAGATACATATCTATGTGCTCAAGTCTGCTGCTCCCTGTGGGCTCAGAGCACACACACATCCCTCAGTGGTGCCCCTAATCCTGGATAACTTCTAATCGAATCCATACCTGGGACATGCTAAGAGAGGGCACCATGCTGAGACTCTGAGAGCACTCCGCAGCTGCTGGCAGGATATCTTGAGATCACTAAGTGTACATCCAAATTGGATACAGACTGTGACCATAACACCCACAAGCCCACTGCTGGAAGCAACCCATTGAAAACCCAACCGTGACATCCCTGCATCCATGTTTAAATCATCCACTCCTGCAACAAAATTTTAACCTTTTAAAAACTGGCATTGCCATAAAAATGTTTATGTACATATGCTTTTAATGTGGACAGTAGTAGGTTACAATGTTGAAGTGCATTATATGGTAACCAACATTCTTAGACTGGTTGACTTTATTGGAAATGGTAATGCGTTTTCCAAAATCCCAAAATTGAATGTGGATCCTTAAGTTAGGCCAACGATCGGTCATAGCCCATCTTTTATCAGTGGCTGATCTAAGTAATAAAGCTTTGTCTCATTAAAGTAAAGGGTCGACAGTGTCTTCTAGCAGCTTATCAGTGCGGTTGCCAATATTTGGACCCCAACCAATCTAAAGTTAATAGCCTATGTTATGGATCCCCATCAATTTTATGATCCCAGATAGCCCCTTTAAAATGTTTATACGGCAAAGCTTTTAAAACATTGCACTAAACGTGTGTTGATGACATTGATTAATTTCTTCTACATTCATATATCTATATACTGTATATATACTTTTTCATCACTAGATTAACCAAGCCAGGATTGTTATTCCAGTCCATACTAAGCCAAAGACTGGTCCTGGTGCCAGGTGCCAGATGTATCATTGTACCACAAGTTTATCTGGGAAAGAAAACTCCATCCTTAACAAAGAGGATTAACATTTGGATCACACTAAAACAAGGCATGAAACAGCAACAAAGACCTTGAAAGAATGTGTCCACATGCCTTGAACATTGGGGACAGGACAGTGGGAAAATAAGATATGTCCTTTGAAATTTATGAATTTAAGAACCAATGGCCCGAATAGTAACCCAAAACCCACTTATTGATCGCAAAGTGCCATTGTGACAATTTAACCCAAGTTCTGTGGTTTTAGTTTAGAAAAAAAACTGCATATATACAATACACAATACACAACACATTATATAATGCATCAACATCTTTTTATTAAAGTAAAACCCAGATGCAGAGCTTTCAATGATACCTTCACCACTGAGCTGGGACTGAGGGAGAAGGCCTGGAGTCACTTAGTACCAGCCTGGAAAACTCTGTTCTAGAGTTGTGTAGATACCCGGATTTGGAATTCAATATTCGTACTTGGTGTAATATCACAATGCTCGATACCATAATGATACTTTGCCACAAATAGAAAGGAACTTTTAAGGGGCTGCGCATGTTGTATTGTGAGATGTGCCTGGTGTATGGTTAGATTTTACCTTTTCTTTTCTACTTCATTTGACAATTACTATAGATATTGTTTTAATTGTATTTCATAGGTTGTCTTAGTTAGGACAATAACAAATGTATACTGTGCATGGATCAACAAAGCATGTCCTATTAGCTGGCTCTTCTTATACTAAAATTTAGAGGTCAATGATAACAAATGAACTACAGTAATAACTGGGTGTTTTATTCGATTTATATATTTACATTAAAGGTCATGAGACCTTACTGAAACCCAATAGTCATTATAAAACTTCACTTTTATTAATTCTTCTAAAATATGTACAAAAATGTGTATCTATCAAAAACAGCAAGTGAATAAAAATCCAGTGTAAATATTACACTTATGTTATTATAATATTAAACATTATTAATTTTATATCACTTGTTGTTTTGATGACTTTGGTTAACAGAATCAGTTAAATGGAGTTTAGATAAAGTAGGTTTAGTTCCTGATTTAGTTCCTAATTGTAGATGTAAAAGGAAGGCTACTTTTGAAGCTAGCTGCTATAAAATCTTATTACACAACATGAGCAGGTATATTCTCCATAAAAGACACTGGTTAATAAAGAAGCAGCTTGATTGCCATTCTTGTTTATATGGGGGTTTTCTATATAACCAGCTGTATACATCCACTATTAACCTGGGGAATATGCTGCCAATATACAATGGTTTTACATAATTTGTAAAAGTTGCAGTCAATGACAAATTAAAAATAACTGTTTGTCATTCGATGCTGGGGCAATGGGCTGGAAAGAACACTGTGATAAGAAATTGTTCAGCTGATTATTGCCCATTTAGAAGGTAACTTCTAGCCCAACCAGGGCTTGTGAGATGGAGGAAATGGTGATCACTTTGCTTATGTCATACTTTTTAAAAGTATTTGATATATTCATGTAATATTCCTCAGAGATTAATCCTCAAGGTTCATGAGAAGTAATGGAAAAACTGAGTTCCAGTCCAAACATAATATGATGTCAAAGCAGCTCCTACAAACATAACATCAAACTGACTACTGTGAAGCTCATCACAAAAATATCATCTCAAAATCAAGACAACAGTAAGTCAATATTTTATACCAATATTATATAGACACTGTATTTGTTGTACTCCTTAAAATCAATTTTCTTGTAAAGTTATTTGGGAAGTATTATGTCAGTATAAAACCTTCAAAGGCCTCCATTCATGTTTAACTGCAATCTGGATCCGACCCGGTGCTATATAATGCTGCCTTTGATCATTAATCCCATTCTACTGCAAATGTATCCAATCTAGAATCTTATTCTGAAGTCCTTGGTATCATCATCTCCAACAGAGTCTTTAAGCCTTATCTAGAGAGTCAGGAGCAAGGCATTGCCTTGGCAAGGCAACAAAACATAATAGAGGCGAGTAAGTAGCAATGCGCCTAGTTTTCAGAAGCTTTTACTGTCCAGCATTTATTAAGGGCCTTTTTTAAAAACCTATTGTACATTGACTTATTTTAACTGCACCTGCTTATGTTCTTTCTTATTTTCATCTCATTTCAGTGAGCCTGACCCCAAATTGCTATACAGTCTAGTTAAAAATCCATACATCTTATTGGTAAACACAAATCTCACAAATAATTATGACTGCCATAGCATTACAATTGGGTCCCAATACGTTATAAAGCAATGGCACTGCCATGGAAGGAGTCACTTTCACTCATTCAGTTTCTGGGATAACAGCTGTTCCAGGTGTGGCTACAATTTCGGAGAGGAGTGCATCTATTATATCTCTATTAACATCTAGCCTTATAATAGTTGTCCACATTAAGCATATCTCAGCAAATAATTGATATTGTTTGTATAATTAAAAGTTTTA
This sequence comes from Engystomops pustulosus, assembly GCF_040894005.1. Taxonomy (NCBI): domain Eukaryota; kingdom Metazoa; phylum Chordata; class Amphibia; order Anura; family Leptodactylidae; genus Engystomops; species Engystomops pustulosus. The sequence continues at coordinate 115,019,247 of NC_092417.1, forward strand.
CATTTTCTGTATCAATTTTTCATTGTTTACTTCATGTGGATAAAAACCTGTCCATGGTCATGTGATGTCACACAGGTGCACCGCTCATTATAATTCTGGTCATGTGAGGTCACACAGGTGCACAGCTCATTAGTATCACAGAGAGTAATCAGATCTATGTGTTATAAAGAGCCTTGCACATGTGTGACATCATTTATGTTATGGGTAGTAAACAATAAAGCTTATATAACTTTTTGTTTCACAAACAATATCAATGTTTTGCTGGAATGTGCTTAAAGTGGGCAACCCCTTTAACTCTCTAAACCCAAATATCACTTCCACCATCACAAGCTATATTTTCTTCACAACACATTTAGAAGTTGTCACAAAACTGGAATATACCAAAGGGTAGACTAATATAAGTGCAATGGATATAATTGTCATATCGATAGCAAAATGTGCATTTCACTATCTTGTAGCTGTAAGGATTATCAGACAGGTAAAGATGAGCTATCACATCTCAACCAACCTTCTCTTTTTAGCATTTAACCTATTTCTGTCCTAAACCACCAGGGACATTTTATGTAAGTAATAATTTGTACAACAGTACTTGGCAGTACTGTTGTATGGTACTGTTATGAAGAGAATGTATGGTATTAATTTTGACTACTGGATGAAGGTTATATGTAAGCATGGAATGGCGGTATTTTTTGGACACCAGATTGCTGTATTGTATAATCACTATATGGATCAAATATTGGTCATTGTATTGCAGTTTGCTATCATAGTCATTTAGAGAGAAAGTACACAAACATATGAATTATGTGTATATATTCAAAAACATATCACTATTTTCTCATGAGAGCCACATATAGCCACGGGCCGATCCACAAAAGTCCAAAAGTTAAAGTATTAAAAGTTACTCTGACCGGAGCTCCTCAATTTTTTCTTTCTTCTTTATATACACATCAGCAGGTTCTTTCCTTCAATAATTCGGATTGCACAAATACGTTCACACAATTCAAAAGATCCTCCGATTAGAATGAGCCACTATTCAGACCACCATCACTGTGTTCTATCCTCCTCCGTTCCCACTACCGATTGCAGTAGAATACTAGAAAAGCATTTCACAGAGATAGCGTAGTATGTTCCAAAGAGTCACAGTTTAAACCATATATAATATACTCACAAACATATATTTAAAAATACACATATAACTATCTTGATTGGGATGCCAGACTCTCAGGTTCGCCCAACTCTGGGTTTTGCCACTACACGTCTTCTTCCAGGCGTTGTATATACTGTATTGGTGAAGAAAGATGGCACTTGAGTCCCAATTTCCTTGAACGATGACAGCATAGTACATCCTCACAATTCACAAGAGACGATGAATAAAAAGCTGCATTGGGGTCTGCTCCTTATTCACACTCACATAGCACAGGTATATTCTGAAGCTTTTTATCTGCCTCTGAATGTTATTACAGATGATCCTTAGCAAGAAACAGAATACCAGCAAAAGATATCACTAAAAAGTCATGTCAGAAGGTGTATATTCTTTCTTAGAAGGGAGCATAGAGGTTTGCTGCTAAAACAGCATTTTATGCCAAGTTCACATTCAACATATGTCAGTGTATTATAGTGCACCTATCCATCACTCCGGACCTTTTGTGAATGTACCAAATCTGACAAGTACAACATTTTTCTTAGACAAGGCTTTCTAATCCTATTACTCATTCATCAGCCTGTGGATGATGGGGGAAACCGGATCGAACTCAGCCAAAAAGAGCAGCCAGGAGCTTTCTCCCGTACTGTGATGCTCAGCTTAGCCGGGGCACAATAGGTGTGTAATTTAAGGTTTTTGTTGAGCTCAAATCCAATCACATACTTGAGTGGAGGATCATAGTCAAACACACGCGAAGGGAATGAGATAATTCCTGCCTCACACAACCGCACAAACCACCCTTTGATTTGATCAACCTTCCACTCAAAACTCCTTTCTATCCCCGGCCCTCTCCTTTATTGAAATTTTCTTTAACGGTTTCAGGAACGCCTCTCTGGGGTAGCGTGAAATGAGGTGACTCTGTTGTATGTTCATTATTTCTTCTGTAATCCTGATGAGACTTTGTCAAGCCTCATCCCTTACTCTAAGGATTTATCTTTTTCTCAGCAGTGGGTTATAAAGAAGAAATTTTCTAGGGCAATGATAAACAGGATCAGGTCCATTCTTTACTATTTTTCTGTTGCCAACCTCATCATTTGTTACATTGTCTCAAAACTAATTTAAAGGTTCATACAACAATGTAATTTTTAACCTTAGTCCACTACCCCCTCTTTTTAACATTTCTTACATGTGAAATGGGGTACCCCCATCCCCAGGGGCCTGTCTTTTCATATACCCCATTGGATGAATAGGACAATAATTTCCGCAAAACAATCTTCCACATATGAACAGGAATAATTTAGATACTAATAAATTTGTCAATTTACATTGTACAGGAGTCACTGTACATGGATGATTTTTAGTCAATTATCCACAGTGCTCTTAGGGTAAGTTCCACATGTTTCTCTGAAAATAAAACCTACTCTGAAAATAAAATCTAGCATGATTTTTCATTTCAGAAAAGAGTTAAAATATAACCCTATATCTATGCCCCCCCCTTCTTCACTCACCTTTCTTTACCACTCACACACTCTATACGTTATGTAACTATACTAACTTGTCACAGTCTTCTGCTGTTAAGCAAGAAATAACTTCTGATAAATCTCTGCAGCATCTTTTGTCTGTCCTCTTTCTCCTTCTGCTTGCTGCAGGGGACATCTCTCCTAACCCAGGCCCACCTTCTGCTTATTTTAACACTTCACACAGAAACCCTGCTAACCTTATAAAGATTCAGTGTATCCCCTCTTCTCCTTCTCCACCAGTAACCCCTTTTAAATGTGCCCTATGGAACGCCCGCTCTGTGTGTAATAAACTAGAATCAGTTCATGACCTCTTTCTTTCTAAGTCTTTTGACATGCTTGCCATTACGGAAACATGGATCCAGCACGATGACTCTGCCTCCGTTGCAGCATTGTCTTATGGCGGTTTACACTTTTCGCACTGTTCCAGACCTGAGAATAGGCAGGGAGGTGGGGTAGGCATACTACTCTCTCCACAATGCACTTTCCAGGTCATTCCTCCTGTACCTTCTCTTACTTTCCCATCTTTTGAGGTCCACACCCTCAGACTTTTCCGCCCATTCTCTCTTCGTGTGGCTGTAGTATACTGTCCTCCTGGCTCACCCCATCAGTTTCTTGACCACTTTGCCTCTTGGCTCTCTCACTTTTTATCCTGTGACATTCCAACCATCATCATGGGAGACTTCAACATCCCTGTTAACACTCCCATTTCCCCTCCTGCCTCTCAGCTCTTAGCACTAACTACTTCTCTCAGTCTTTCACAACTCTGCGATTCCCCCACTCATAGTGAGGGAAACATCCTTGATTTGGTCTTCTCCCGACCATCTTCAATATCTGATTTTACCAATTCCTCCTTTCCACTTTCAGACCATAATCTCCTTTCTTTTACTTTCAATAATCCTTCTCATTCTCAGAAGCCTTCCACCCATCACTCATACCGGAACCCACGTGCAATAGATACTCATAAACTCACAGAAAACTTACAGACTGCACTGTCCCCCATCTCCTCTTTCACCTGTCCAAACCTGGCTACTAACCACTATAATCACACTGTCAGAAGCGCCCTAGATGAGATGGCACCACTCACTATCCGAAATTTTCAACACACACGCAGGCAACCTTGGCACACTGAACAAACTCGTTTCCTTCGGCAGTGCTCCAGGATTGCTGAACGTCTGTGGAGAAAATCGCGCACATCTGCAGACTTTCTACACTTCAAATTTATGCTAAAAACTTATAACTCTGCTCTCCACCTTGCTAAACAGGTCTATTTTACTAATCTCATATCCTCTCTCTCTAACAACCCCAATAGGCTCTTTGATACCCTTCACTCCTTTCTAACACCAAAGGTGCAGCCACCTGTCACAGACCTTGGGGCTGAAGATCTGGCCACCTACTTTAAGGATAAAATTGATTGTATCCGCCAGGAAATAATTGCTCAATCCACTCACCCCTCCAATCCCCTTCCCTCCCATACCTTATCTTGTTCACTCTCTTCCTTTGAGCCAGTCACAGAGGAAGAAGTGTCTAGGCTCCTTTCCTCTGCTCGCCCCACTACCTGCATCAGTGACCCCATCCCCTCAAATCTGGTACAGTCTCTCTCCCCAGCAGTCACTTCTCACCTAACTAAAATTTTCAATCTCTCTCTTCTGGGGTCGTCCCCTCTTCTTTCAAGCATGCTATTGTTACCCCTTTACTAAAGAAACCTTCACTGGACCCATCCAATGCTACTAACTTCAGACCACTTTCTAACCTCCCTTTCATCTCCAAACTCCTGGAACGCTTGGTCTATTCTCGACTAACCCGCTATCTCTCAGCTAACTCCCTCCTTGACCCCCTACAATCTGGTTTCCGCTCTATGTATTCCACTGAAACTGCTCTTTCTAAAGTCTCCAATGATCTCCTCACTGCAAAATTCAAAGGTGACTATTCTCTCCTCATTCTCCTGGATCTATCGGCAGCGTTCGATACTGTGGACCACCAGCTCCTCCTCAGGATGCTTCACTCCATTGGCCTAAAGGACCCTGCACTCTCTTGGTTTTCTTCCTATCTCTCTGACCGCACTTTCAGTGTCTCCTTTTCTGGATCTTTCTCTTCTCATCTTCCTCTCAGCGTCGGGGTTCCTCAGGGCTCAGTCCTAGGTCCTCTTCTCTCTTTACACTGCCCCCATTGGACAAACCATCAGCAGATTTGGTTTCCAGTATCATCTTTATGCTGATGACACCCAGCTGTATACTTCTGCACGTAACATCACCCCTGCCTTAATCCAGAACACTAGTGATTGTCTCTCTGCTGTCTCTAACATCATGTCCTCTCTCTTCTTGAAACGTAATCTTTCTAAGACTGAACTTCTTGTCTTTCCACCATCTACTAACCAAACCAACCCTGACCTCTCCATCTCGGTCTGTGGGATCACTATAGCACCGAGGCAGCAGGCCCGCTGTCTTGGGGTTGTGCTGGACTCTGACCTCTCCTTTTTACTATATATTCAATCTCTTGCTCGCTCTTGCCGTATGCATCTCAGAAACATCTCCAGAATCCGGCCGTTTCTGACATTTGAAACTTCTAAAATGCTAATTGTTGCACTTATTCACTCTCGACTAGACTACTGTAACTCCCTACTAATCGGTCTTCCACTCTCTAAACTCTCTCCTCTTCAATCTATTCTTAATGCAGCAGCCAGGCTCGTCTTTCAGGCCAAACGCTACAAGGATGCCTCCAGTTTGTGCCAATCACTGCACTGGCTACCTGTCTCCTTCCGTATTCACTTTAAAATAATAACCCTCATCCACAAAGTTCTGAATAATGCTGCACCTCCCTATCTCTCTTCTCTCATCTCAGTCTATCGCCCTTCCCGTGCTCTTCGATCTGCCAGTGACATTAGATTAATCTCTACCTTAATTCGAACCTCCCATGCACGTATCCAGGACTTCTCCCGAGTTGCACCAATTCTCTGGAATGCCCTTCCCCAGACTCTGAGACTAATACCCACCCTCCAAAGCTTCAAACGTGCTCTTAAAACCCATCTCTTTAGGCAAGCCTATCACACTTGCTAACTGCATGAAATGTCAACTCTCCCTTTACTAATCCATCCTATGTCCTATCTTCCATCTGTTATATGGCAAACAGCTGATATATACCAAGCTCCAGGCTTCTCTGCAGTCTTTTTCACCTAGGACCCTGTAAATAAGATGGCGGCTGATGGCTGATTCAAGCAGCAACATCGTTGTTTAGTAAATTATTTATTAAATTATTTTATATTGTTCCCTTATAAAGAATGGCTGGACCATTATACAACCTCTTGTGTCCCCCCTCATCCTCATAGTCTGTAAGCTCTTGTGAGCAGGGCCCTCACTCCTATTGTTCCATATGACTGTTTGTTCTTTGTAATGTAATATACTTGTATATGTCCCCTATGATTTGTAAAGCGCTACGGAATTTGATGGCGCTATATAAATAAAGATTATTATTAATATTATTATTATTAACCCTAGTTACAATGGCTAAACCTTCTGAACAGTGGCACACAGTTATGGTGTAATTTTAAATATTTTGAATTTCGCAGGCAGGATACGATTTTCATATTTATCTCCCACCCCCAACTGTAACTTTTTTCTGTGGATATTTCTATGTCTGTTACACACACAAAAACACACTCCTGGTGTTATTAAATGGGGGACTCTAGTCTTTAGAAACTGTGATTCAAGGTGCCACGGTACAGAAGTTATATCTTTTTGAACTGTTCCATCCTCAGCTGAAGGAAGTGTGGAGAAGGAGATGGAGGGAGCTGCATGGAAAAAGGAGCTGACAGATGCAATGACTAGAAGTAGCTACATGGATGAGAGCTCATGTAAGGAAAGTGCCATTACTATCAGTGAGAAATGAGTGCCAATGATTCTAATGGCAATGAACTCTCAAGAAATCCACAATGAATAGTTATGATAGAGCTCCAGAAGATGATGACATGATTATATTTTTACAAATGTTGATATTTTTTTTCATGAATAAATGTATATTTTTTTTATTCATTGAAAAAAATAGTGTGCCTGAAAATAAGAACTAATCCTCTTTTCAGAGCAGAATACAATAATAATATAAGACCCTGTCATGGTAGCAGCAGACTCAACAAGTGGCAAATCCACTAAGTGTACATCTTGTGACATTACAGAAAACAGGGCATATCAGGGCATGTTTTTGTTTACTTTTATCAGGCAAATTACCACAATGGCTACTCCACAGGTCCAGGATAAAGGAAATGACTCAATGGCTAATGAAAACAATAAAATCCACTGAAAGACGCTGCTTTTCAGTATACAATATTTGTTGCAAAATGCATTGATGCAACAAATACTATTGCAACAAATAAAAAAATTCCTGACAATATAGTTCATCTTATATCTCTAACTCTGATACTTACCTGAAATTAACTCCCAAATGAATCAGCAAGCATCATATAATGGCACACAGTGATATGTACATATGTAAGAATGTCTGTAAGAATGCAGTATAATGTATGTATAAATGCAGGCCAAAGTACAAGGCCAAACCTGAAGTTCTACTTTATAGAAGAGCATAGTGTGCACTATAAATGTCTGGGCGTACACTACAAGGAGGGGTGTATAGGTTATACTGGACAGCTCTTAATTTATTACTACTATTATTAGGTGAAACCAACCTGTACTACTCATTATAACACTGATTGACTATAATATTGGGAGGAAGTAGAACTGGGATACCGGCTCCTCCTCTAGCTATGAAGGACAGGTTTGATTTATAATGAAACAAACTGTCTAAGCCAAATACCAGTATTGAAGGGTCACCCCATTTCCAGGACCTCTTTACTTCCATACAAAGACAAGAGTCTTCTATTTCTGGAATGTCTACTCCCCGTGAAGCTCAAGCATCTTTTCAAGTGCTGCCGGATAAAAATAAATAGATACATAGCACTGCACGTCCAGTTTACAGCCAGAGCTTGGCTACTTTCAGCATTTAAGAGGACCCCTCTGTCATGCTAACATGTACTGGTTTTGTCAAAACAATAAAGCATCCTGTTGAATGACAACAAGCAGAGATCTAGAAAACAGCAGGGAATGGATACAGAAAATATATTGAATAATTGTATAATGTTCCAATACATCAATAATATCAATAATTCACTGACAAATGTCATAAGTTTACACAGGGAGATGAGGTGCTAATGATCACACATTTTTAATGCAACATAAAAGCTGTGATTATCAAAATAACTGTTTCCTTGACTATCACTTAATTTTAGCTATGCATAGGACATGAGCAGGAATAGCTGTTATGGAGGCTCACTCAATGGATCATCAATGCTCAGACATCCTGCTTACAAGAATAAGGTAACCTCCCACACCTACCTCCCGTAGAAATATCAGAGCAACACTGCTATGCAAAGATTCCAGAACTGTAAAGGAAATTATAATATCACATTTAATAAATTATTGAATTCATATTTATATTATATTCATATTTATTATTATATCACCAAAGACACATTAAGAAAGCTAATGGGTCGTTTTAAAGTAAGTATGAAATCAACTTTTTCATGTAAAATGTTCATTATTTTGCTGTTTAATGTGGATGAGAAATGAGTTGAAGAAACAAGGCATTTTACATGCAGGGAAGGGAAAAGTTGGCTTCAACAAAGATAAGACTCCAGGGATCCTCGGAGCAGGTCTGACATGCACATACAGGCTCGGATGGAACAGTTCTGTCCTAGAGTGCCCTTATAGAACACAGAAAGTACATTCCACAGGAGATGACAAATACATACATTACCAGGGGATGTACAATATCAATTATTAAATGATTCTGGTCACTTTCTCATCTGAACAAGACATTACATGTGTGTATACTTGAGAAAGAGGAAAGGTACTGCAAAGCCAATGGCAAATTCCTGGAGAGCCAAGTTGAAGTACTGACTGAAGATGATATGGTTATTATGAGATTATAGATGGATTTGAGAAAGGTGAAAGTCACAATAGTTCTTCAGCCGGGTAATCCGAGCAGATGCTAAAACTTGTCAGCAGTTTACTCTTTACAGTGCAGGGAAAAGAGCTGGTCTTAAGTGAAAGAGAATATTGCTGGATAAAAAATATTTCCTTAAGTTTCCTGCTGAAAGAAGGTTAAGATTTCTTTTAGTAATTGTTACTTTTTGTAGCTGATATATGCAAAACTTATTAGATAGTATTTTCTCCAAAGAGTGGTTACTAAAAGGAAATTCTTATCTTGTAATGTTATGGCATGTAACTAGAATATGCTTTCATGGGTTTGTCTTCAAATAAAATCTTTGTTAAACACCAAAGTTCTGGTTCATTCTTCAACAGCTCCAGTGTCACAGCTTTCTAGCTACATTGTTTGATGCAGCAATGACGTTGTAGAGATAAGGAAGAAAGGGTAGTTACAAGGAAGGAGTGGCCTGATGACAGTGAAGATGGGAAGGAGTGGTCTGGTGAACGGTAAAGATGGGAAGGAGTGGTCTGGTGAACGGTGATGATTAGAAGGAGTGGTCTGGTGAACGGTGAAGATGGGAAGGAGTGGTCTGGTGAACGGTGAAGATGGGAAGGAGTGGTCTGGTGAATGTTGAAGATGGGAAGGAGTGGTCTGGTGTATAGGGATGATGGGAAGGAGTAGTCTGGTGCACAGTGAAGATGAGAAGGAGTGGTGTGGTGTACAGTGAAGATGAGAAGGAGTGGTGTGTTGCACAGTGAAGATGGGAAGGAGTGGTCTGGTGAACGGTGAAGATGGGAAGGAGTGGTCTGGTGAATGGTGAAGATGGGAAGGAGTGGTCTGGTGTATAGGGATGATGGGAAGGAGTAGTCTGGTGTACAGTGAAGATAAGAAGGAGTGGTATGGTGTACAGTGAAGATGAGAAGGAGTGGTGTGTTGCACAGTGAAGATGGGAAGGAGTGGTCTGATGAACGGTGAAGATGGGAAGGAGTGGTCTGGTGTATAGGGATGATGGGAAGGAGTAGTCTGGTGTACAGTGAAGATAAGAAGGAGTGGTATGGTGTACAGTGAAGATGAGAAGGAGTGGTGTGCTGCACAGTGAAGATGGGAAGGAGTGGTCTGGTGTATAGTGATCATGGGAAGGAGTGGTCTGATGTAGAGCGAAGATGAGAAGGAGTGGTGTGGTGTACAGCGAAGATGGGAAGGAGTGGTCTGGTGTATAGTGATGATGGGAAGGAGTGGTCTGGTGTACAGTGAAGATGAGAAGGAGTGGTGTGGTGTACAGTGAAGATGAGAAGGAGTGGTGTGGTGTACAGTGAAGATGGGAAGGAGTGGTCTGGTGTACAGTGAAGATGAGAAGGAGTGGTTTGGTGTACAGTGGAGATGAGAAGGAGTGGTGTGGTGTACAGTGAAGATGGGAAGGAGTGGTCTGGTGTATAGTGATGATGGGAAGGAGTGGTCTGGTGTACAGTGAAGATGAGAAGGAGTGGTTTGGTGTGCAGTGGAGATGAGAAGGAGTGGTGTGGTATACAGTGAAGATGGGAAGGAGTGGTCTGGTGTTTAGTCATGATGAGAAGGAGTGGTCTGGTGTATAGTCATGATGGGAAGGAGTGATCTGGTGTATAGTGATGATGGGAAGGAGTGGTCTGGTGTACAGTGAAGATGGGAAGGAGTGGTCTGGTGCACAGTGAAGATGAGAAGGAGTGGTGTGGTGTACAGTGAAGATGGGAAGGAGTGGTCTGGTGTATAGTGAAGATGGGAAGGAGTGGTGTGGTGTGCAGTGAAGATGATAAGGAGTGGTGTGGTATACAGTGATGATGGGAAGGAGTGGTCTGGTGCACCGTGAAGAAGAGAAGGAGTGGTGTGGTGCACAGTGAAGAAGGAGTGGTGTGGTGTACAGTGAAGATGAGAAGGAATGTTGTATTGTACAGTGAAGATGGGAAGTAGTGGTCTGTGTACAGTGAAGATGGGAAGGAATGGTCTGTTGTACGGTGAATATGGCTAGGTACATGGTGAAGATAGGAAGGAATGTTGTAGTTCTCAGTGAAGATGGGAAGTAGTGGTCTGGTGTACAGTGAAGATGGGAAGGAATGGTCTGTTGTACGGTGAAGATGGATAGTTACATGGTGAAGATAGAAAGGAATGTTGTATTGTACAGGGAAGATGGGAAGTAGTGGTCTGGTGTACAGTAAAGATGGGAATGAATGGTCTGGGACATAGTAGAGATAAGAAATAGTGGTCTGACACACAGGAAGGAGTAGATGGCATATGGTGAAAATGGGAAGTAGTCCTTTGGCACATAGTAGAAATAAAGATGGAGTTATCTATTTTGCAGTAGAGATAGGAAAGGAAAAGTAAGATACTAGTAAAGATATTTAAGGAATGGTCTGTCATGCAGAAAAAAATGGAAAGAGTAGTTTAACATGCAGTAAAGTTATTGCGTGGGCTATGGGATACGAAAGTTATGTTATAATGGATATTATATAATTTCCCATATAATAACACAATAAAGAGAAGAGAAGGAGTGTTCTGGCACACAGTAGATAAGGAGGGTGTGAACTAACACAAGACAGATATAAGGTTGAAGTGGACAGGCGCACATTAAAGATGGACAGAACATTCTCAACATGCGATCTTGGTTTTGGTTGTGCGAGTCTGAAAAGTCTAAAGAAACATCCAAAGCAGAACAACAGAAGAGAAAAAGGATACTTCAACATGCTAGGGTCCAAATTTAAAATGTAGAAGAATTATTAATCCAGCAAAATCAAAGCAAAACCGAATGTCTAATTAAAGTCAACCTCAAACTGTAATTCCAATCTAGTGGCTGCGTATACAGTAGTGGAATAACATGTACAAAGTACCAAAAAACTCAACTAGTTTCATGCTACTAAACAATGTTTCAACAAGCTAAAACATGAGGGGGGAAGGATAAGACTGTGGTATTTCTACGCTTTAATATATTAATGTGGTGTATAGATGTAATATATTTGGCACACAGCTATACTATATGTATTATTTTTGCATCACGGAGATAATAGATGAAACAGGAGGTTCAGCTTGTCGGTGTTTATCTCAGAATCAGGTTGGTAAGCCACATTAAATTTGCTTCAGTCTCCTGTGAATACTAAATAATGCTCTAAATAATAATATATACTGTATACAGCCATTTCATTATCACGACCATAACCCCAGTAAATATATGTAACTAGATTTACCTATGCCATGAATATCATGAAAAGTTTAGTCTAAGACTTAATTATAAAGAACTATATTTAATGATGACATTATATGGCAGTTTGAAGGAATCAGCATGTCTGTACAATGTACAAAGCTAATTAAAAGCTGAATTGTGTGGGTACAAGTGTAAGTAAGAGACTTTACTCATATCAGATACATTACAGGGAGGATGAACAAATTGCTCGCTAAGGTAAGACTCCACTTTAAGGTAATGATGCTCCACCCATTATTACACAAAACAAAAGTTACAACATGAATGTGTCCTTACATTTCAGATGTTGCACATGTTGTAACGAGTGGTAATTAAACGGGTGGACCTCTTCTGTGCCATAGGTATGGGAAGCGCTGGGCACTAGACGGCTTGTACTGTGAGTAGGAGGTTTCTGGGATTGACATATTTGAGGTGTGTCTTATTACAGAAGTGTTACCATATAATGATGATCATTTGTATGCGTCAATAAGAAGCAGCAATTCATTGTCTGGTTTTGTTGACTACTGACAAGTGTAATAATGTTTCTACAATGCTAGCAGCTGCAGAAACAACATGAGTAAAGAGTGTTTTGCTTGGCTTGTGTCAATAACTGTTTGGATGGAGACCGTGGAACGGCAGGAGGAGAAAAAGGAATCACATTCCTCATTTCAGTTAATGTGATAATGTTAATGCTATTAATATTATATCCCCTTAGAATCTTCATTAAACCCTAAAGAGACTTAAAGAGAGCCTGTCGGGATAATTAGGGACACTAAACCAACTACAGGTCTTAGCTGCTATAAAAAATTAACACTTATATTTAACTACAGATGAGTCCGATTAGGTGCATCAGGCTTATTTCTGGTGCTCTTAATTATTTCCTATGCTGTCCCCACCATTTTTTTTTTTTTAAATCCTATATCCACTTCTGGCAGTGGCTCCCGCGTCTTCTTTCTTGCAGCCCACGGACCTTTTTTATCCGGCCCCTGACGCATCCAGTGCTTGTCAGGCAGGGGCCTCCGTCCGAACAGGAAGCTCTTGCATGTCACTGTATAGTGCCGTAGTTTGGGAACCCCTGGTCTACACCAAGGCTGGGCCAGAAATTTAAACACAGGAGGAGAATGGTGATATTTAGGAGTGACATGACCAATCTTCGCATAGTAGAGCACACCTTTACCATATGTACAGCAACACTCCATACATAAAAGCAAAAGAGAGGGCTGAGCATGTGGGCAAGGAGATGTCTAGAAGCTGTCAAAAGTTATTTGATAGATAGAGATGCAACCTTTCAATTTACAGAAGTCAGCCACACAAAACCGACATATGTCTAAAATAAGGAGCAAGCGGACTGGTGGGTAAGCTGAGAATGACACCACATGATCATAAATTATCAATGTAACTGAGCTGGGATGAAACTAAGAATGTGTTAGAGTACTACTTTAAGACCTTCTTGACATCAGATTGTCTTGGGTCTAATGTGACTCTTTAAGGATGCATGTTTGACATATAAAAAAGCAGCACGGTACTTTATCGAAGACGGAACAGCTCATCTGGGAGTTCTTCCTTTACTATGGCAGCCAGGGGACTTCGAAATTTTGACAGGAACCACAATACATTTCCACTGCAGTCTACAGAATAAGCAATGTAATTCTTAGGATGATCCACTTATGTTCAATTTAAAGGCTTTTACTAATTTATCTAAGGGATCCTTGTCAAACAGCCAGTATGGGGGTGGCAAACTCGTGTGAGTATTGTGTCCCCAATGTCTTATACTTAGTCCTTTAGATGTGAATAGAGGAAACTGTTTTAGGTGACCTACCAGATCCCAAACTACCGCAAAAATTGTGTAGCCCTTTAAAAAATTTTTTTTCCCAGTTATATGTCTTTAAGAGATTTTTTTTATATTCAAGCAGATTCACTTCTCAGTGCAACGGGGCAGGAATGTGCCTATGATCATCCAGTTTCCTACTTTCTAGGAGGCCTTATGAATAGATAGCACCACCCTTTCCACAGTGATTGACATCTTCAATAGTAATAACATAGCTAACATGGACCATTTCAAGAGAACCAAGAACCTCATTGGCATGCATATATATTTATTTTTTTTTTTAATAAAATAAAAGATCCAAAAAAGCCAGGCAATGTATGTTGGGAAAACTTAGAAGCTGCATGTCAGGATTTGAACCGTTGTTCTTTGGTCTTACTAATTGTAGCCTGATTGTTTTATACCTGTCTTTTTGTTACTGGTGTTTCTCCATTACCTGCTGGTGTTTTTTTAGGTCTCAGCTGGGTTAATTTGAGTTATCCTATCAGGAGTAGTTGGGCTCCACTTAAGGCTGGTTTTGTCATTCAGTATTTGCTAGGTATTATGTTATCTGCAGCATATCCCTGGCTCTGTTCTTTAGGAATATCTACACTTACTTAATAGCTTGTTTCTTTAACTGTGGTAAGACATTCTGTGAAGTTTGTCTTTTCTCTTGTATTCGATCACCACTTTCCTGTCTGTTCCCCTTTGTCTGTGTTTATTTTCTAGTGAGTGTTTTTTGGACCGGCTCTGGTTGTTACCCACTACTCCTGTCCTCCCTATTGCCCTTTTTCCTGCATTCAGTCTTGGTTGTGGGTTTGTGTGCATGCAGGGATTGATTGTTAGCCAAGTTTTTACAGGTTTTTACTTAAAGGGTTAGCTGGAAGATCCCCTTTTAGTTCTTGTTGATAAAGCATGAAAGGCCTTAGCCTAAAAAACCCCTTCAAAGAATTAATGAACTACATAATTAGTTCTGGTGTGAATAAAATACATATATTAATGTAGGAAAGCTTAAAGAGGACCTGTCACCCCCAAAAAGACCCCCACCAAATATGTCCCCCATAATCCTCTCCCCAGCCCCTTTCTATATCTGCCAATGTTTTTTAATTTATGTTGGAAAAGTTGGTTGTCCTCGTATCCTCTGCCCATGAAGTCAGCTTTATTCATAAGGGGGCCGGCCGACACTCCCCCACCACGCCCCTGTCAGTAGGCACCTGTAGGAGAAGCCGATAGCATCCAATATATTGCAAAATCGCCGCCGGCACTCCGTGATGCGGATGTGCCGCACTGACAGCGGGTGCGGCCACGGCGTCCTTATATACAGCGCCTGTCGCACCGAACCGACGGTGGCTGCGGTCGTGGCGTCCTTATTCACAGCGCATTTTAGCATGCAGTGTGTAGCATGCTCTAAGGTAAAGGTGCACCAAAAAAAATTAGTGCACACTGTCAGAGCAGTGCAGTGTATGCAAGATTCATGGAGACCATGCACCACTTTTCATGAATCTGTCACACCTAGTGCAGTTTGCACTACTTTTGATAAATGTGGGTATATATGCTATACACAATGTTGGTCTGTTTTTTTTACACAAATTACAGACATCCTCATAATTGGTGGAACTAGTAAAAAGACAAAGGGAAGACATAAAATCTCAGTAAACCTTATTTCTTGAAAACTATTTGTTGAAGAAGGCAAACCTCAAAGACTTGGCCTCATTCCAAACGACATTACTGAAGTTTTAAGAATGCTATCGAGCTACACAATGAGGTCACCTTCGAGGGTGTGTCTGTGTAAGTCAAATTCTAGATCATTACTGAGCAATGTTTTTCTCTCTAACACTATAATCAGTACAGCAGGATAATTACAAAAGACTATTCAATTAGTACTGATTATTATAATGGATTTCACTGTTTCCACCAATGACAACATGAATTATGCAAACAATTTGTATGGTAAATATTATCTTCAATAATGATGTTGTCATTTGTGGGAAAATGATGATGTTGTAATTCCTCCACATAATGAATGCAGTTTAGATAGAATCAAATACAACACCTACAGAATATGTGAAGAAGAGATGTTCTATCTATTACAATAATTAATCCCTTTATGACATCAAGCAACCCTATTATAAAACAGGGAGGCTGTAAGGACATACGTTCTTCTTCAGTCCATTGTTACATTACAACCTGTGATGGTTGTTTCATGCATACTAAAGACTTCCAATAAATGTTGGAATAGGACGCACAGGGGCCAGTAGCTCTTAGGGTCCACGGCACAGCTGCAAGCAAATATTATCTGAAACCCCTTTGTAAATTACTTAAAGGGAACCTGTCACCAGGAGACCCATTTTTAGCATTCCCCCAGTCCCCACAGAGCATAGTACATACGCTGCCAAAGTGTTTTTGTATTAAAATTGGTTTTACAGAAAAAAAGATATGTTATATTGTACCTTTCATTTAGCATCTGCTGTGTGACTAGGCAGTTGCCAATGGGAGGGGCTGGAAAGGAGCAGTTCTCCCCACCCTCGGGAAACAGCTTCTCCATGTGACCTTTTCAAATATATCAAAGACCAGAAAAATGGTAAAGCAAGGGGTGTGGGCGTGAGATCACTGTCACATATCACCCCTGCTATTTTACATAATACAACCGAAATGTTGGATATAGTAAAAAAATTAAGTCAAATGGATGCCAGACAGATAATTTTATTAGATACACAAATACACGGCAACAAAAGAGTAGCAATAAAAGTATAAAAACAGAGAGTGCCAAAATACATGTATGATCAAAAAGCCAATAAGAGGAATAAGATACAGTATATAGGAAAAAGTACCACTTAGAGCCATATATATAAGTTCCAACAATTAAGGGAACACATAATACCTCATATGGAGTAAGCACTAAAGTATAAATACCTATACCAGTTGGGCAGGCACACGCTGTACACCCCAACACGTGTTTCGCAAGTAGCTTTATCAAGGGGAGTCCCCTTGATAAAGCTACTTGCGAAACACGTGTCGGAGTGTACAGCGTGTGCCTGCCCAACTGGTATAGGTATTTATACTTTAGTGCTTACTCCATATGAGGTATTATGTGTTCCCTTAATTGTTGGAACTTATATATATGGCTCTAAGTGGTACTTTTTCCTATATACTGTATCTTATTCCTCTTATTGGCTTTTTGATCATACATGTATTTTGGCACTCTCTGTTTTTATACTTTTATTGCTACTCTTTTGTTGCCGTGTATTTGTGTATCTAATAAAATTATCTGTCTGGCATCCATTTGACTTAATTTTTTTACTATATCCAACATTTCGGTTGTACTTTTCAAATATATGAAAACACCCATCACTTGGCTTAGCGATGCCCCCTGCTCCTCTACAGCCAATCCCGGGTGTGGGGAGTTATTCATATATTTGAAAAGGTCACAGGTTTCCCAAGGATGGGGTGGGGACTGCTCCTTTCCAGCCTCTCCTATTGGGCAACTGCCTAGTCACACAGCAGATGCTAATGAAAGGTACAATATAACATATCTTTTTTTCTGTAAAACCAATTTTTTACACAAAAACACTTTGGCAGTGTATGTACTATGCTCTGTGGGGACTGGGGGAGTGCTAAAAATGGGTCTCCTGGTGACAGGTTCCCTTTAAACAAACGCATCAAAAAGACTTTCAGTAGTAGCTTGCTTCCTAACTGTTATGTTCTTCAGGGTCCTTTCAGGACCCATATGACTGGCCCTCTTACTCTGTGAGACAGGACTATATGCTACAAGATTGGGGCCCCACAGTGTGACTGAGAAGGTGGAGATCTGTGAGGAAGATTGGTTGATGAGACCCATCAGCTATATCTCACCTCTGGTTCAAATGTTGTATGCTGAATATTTGATTGAAGTACAGTTAGTATGCCACTCATGTAGGGGTTTGGGTCGCACCAATCCCAAAGGCTCACCCATGGATGCAACTGCGGACTAGTCCAAGCCAGCTTACATTCTTCAGAAGGATCTACAGGGCAAATAATTATTTTTTTTTCTATTTCCTTTCATTAAAAGTTTCTGTTTATCATCTCCAGTGCTAGATCTCTTCAATGCTAGATTATTTAAGCACCATATTTCTCACACTGCCCAATGCTAGTTGATTACTTTGTAAACAATTTAGTGTCAGAATTTAGGAATACATTGTCACTTTTCTGTTTCAATTTTTCCCAACTAAAGTAAAGGTCTGGTAAGATAACGTCGTACTCTCAAAACAGAATTTAAGGACAGATATCGGCAGCTGAAAGAAATCTAAAATTTCTACGATATTATAAATGTCCAGTGGTTGCATTAAGAATGTCAATGTGTGTTTCCAAAAAATGTGATACGTGTATCAACCAGAGGTTGTCCATCCTTTCTTGGCTTCTAACATTTTGTTGGCCTTAAGGTATGATTGGGAGAATGTGTATTAATATTCATAGTTGAGGTTAACTGCTTTTTTTGGAAAGGTGGAAGGCCTTTCATTTGTCCACACTCTTTCCAACACAGTCTATCTATGTTGGGGGACATACTACCTGCAATATAATTTGTAATAGGCTTTGTGACGCCTTATATGCCAAAGTAAATGCCTTGATCCTTTTGTGTGTTGTGGGTTGGACATTGAGGTGTCTTTCCCCCTTGAAGTATAAGTGTTGGCTTAGATCGGGGTAAGGTGCTGTAGAATAAAGTTTAGAAGCTACTTATGGGGTATGGAATCTCTGGTAGTACCAACATGGCATATAATAGTTAAGTACAAAAAGAGTTCAAAATGTACCATCCACTATATGGTGTGACCATGAGTATCCAGGGTTCCTACATACTACTATTAGTATTAAGTGCCCTGAAGTTCTGTATATATGTTGGTGTAATCCCTCAGCATACACAAAACCAAAGCACAAGTCCCACATCAGGTGCAAACGGCTATTGTTGGAACTACCAATCCATTTAAAACAAGCGAAACATGTTTTTCACAATTTAAATTTCAGGTTTTGGAGCGAATGCCACCACTTAGATGTGGAGGTGACAGAATAAAACAATTGAAACTTTGAGAAGCCTAATTGATTCGAAGGTCCCGTATACTCATACCTTACGAATTGACCAGAGATAACTTCAAAACTTTATTTAAAAATAGTTTTTTCTCTTTCTGATACACTGACATTGACTTGACACCCCAACTACTCCCATATTGCTGATGTATCTTCTCTCTTTTCCTTTACTTCCATCTTTTGCTTATTGTTTTATTATTACCTTTTTACACACTGTTTTGTCTTTTTGTGATCTGCTTTCTACTATGATCTTATCTAGTCCTGGTACAGGCGGTCCCCTACTTAAGAACACTCGACTTACATACGACCCATAGTTACAAACGGACCACTGGATATTGGTAATTTATTGTACTTTAGTCCCAGGCTACAATAAACAGCTTTAACAGTTATCAAAGGTGTCTGTAATGAAGCTTTAGTGTTAATATTGATTCTTATGACAACCCAACATTTTTAAAATCCAATTGTCACAGAGACCAAAAAAGTTCTGGCTGGGATTACAATGATAAAATATTCATTTCCGACTTACATACAAATTCAACTTAAGAACAAACCTACAGACCCTATCTTGTATGTAACCCGGGGACCGCCTGTATATCCACCCATTATTCCTTTCTACTGTTCTACTTAGTATTTAGTTCTGTTCGCTTTCCCCATTCCCATTAATGTTATTTATTTCCTTATACCATTACTGTCCTTCTACAATAACATTGTTATCCTGCTCTTACATCTCTGTACATTCGTACTTACCCACAGCATACCCTTGCGTGGCGCAGGCCTATGACATTACTCAGAGCGTGCACATCCCCTTTGATCGCTGGAGCTTAAAGGTCCCCATAGCTCCAAAGAGATTCCTATAACCCATTAATGCCACATCCCTTTTCATTTAGGCATTTACATATTTTCTTCCCATTTTTTAAAAATATGTAATATTTTTATTTTTCTGTGTACTGAGCATTATGAGGGATTATTTTCAGAGTAACAAATTTTACTTTGGTGGCATTTAATATTCCAAGTAGTTTACTGGGAAGTGTGGAAATCATTCCAAATAGACAAAAAAAAAACATTTGCTACAGTTTCTTGTGGGTTCTGTTTTTACAGCTTTCATTGTGTGCTCCAAATGGGACCTGTACATTATTCCCTGGGTCAGGAAACTACAGGGCTACCAAATTTAGATTTCTTTGTTTCCCCATGCACTGATGCTAATATCTTTTTCATACTTTATGTTAATGGACAACTGAGAGGTAATTTTTTTGCGGGAAGTGATGAAGTTTTCATTACCACCATTTTTTGCAATTTTTGGAAAATGGCAAAAGAGTGTCAAATGAGACATTTGGGCGTTTTTTTTCCATTACAGGGTTCATTGCCCGGAATAAGCATTTTTATATTTTAATTTGGGATGCGCTGATACCTAACATGTTTATGGTTTTCTATTGGATTATTTATTTTTATTTTAGTTCTAGTGGAAGATTTAAAAGAAATCTAAAACTGGGGTAGACAAGATTTCAACCAAATACACCTACTTGTGGAACTGTTGTGCCAGACTCCAGGACCTATCTTGAATAGTGCTGCTATGGCTTTATTCCATAGAAAAATTGAGTTTTAAAATATTTAAAATATTTTAAAAATGAGTGATTGGCGCTCCTGTGTATGTCACACACACAACCCGGTGCTCTTTTAGCTACTAATTATCCACCCCCCTGCCCTAGAGCTGGTGATTTCACTCATGAGACTTCCCAAGAGTTGGTTGAACCTCCAATTCAGATGGGTTTCAGGATTTCGTCATAAGCTGGCACACTTAGTGGCTGATGAAATCTTCCCCATGATTTGCTTAATCTTACCCACTCCCTTCCCACTGGGGGCAGTGGTGCTGGACCTCAAAAATCAGGTTTTTAGAGCATAATTAACTTTGTGTACAGATGTGTAGATATAATGAGGAGAACTATAAGGTGGAAAGTGAACATGAGAATGGAAATAACGGATGAAAACAATGAGTGCATGAAAGGTAAAATATGGAAAACATTTCTTTGATCAAAAGAGAAAATATGCTAATACAGTAAATTGTGAGTTCATGAAACATCTGTAGCACAAAGATGTAAAGATCAATATTCTCTTAAAAGTTTGCATTTTTAATAGAAACCCCATGATACTTGATCTGATTAGTTGAGGCGATGAGACAACATTCAACATGCCAACATGTGTTTAACACAACCCCCACCGACCCAATCCATTTTCTGAAGACATTTTTTATTTTTCTCTTGATTTCAAATTGAACTTTTGAAAATTCAACACATATGACCTATACAGTGCAAATTCTCACTGATAACAACAGAAATTAAGTATAACCCCTAATTCCAATGCCAAAAACTAATCAAAAGCAGCAAGAAAAAATAAGTCCCATTAACATATCTCAATATGTCCATATTCTCTTACATGGTACATGGACAGAGATTCCTTTGCTATCACAATGCTTAGTGTTATTAATGTTCACTACCATTAACTTTTTATTCATTATTCATTTCCAATAGCATGCAGTGGTTAAAAGTAAAGTATGTATCATTTTATACAGCTCATATACATTTTCTCATGGCCTTGGTATCTGTCCTGGAATGAACCTGTCCCAAACCCCTATAAATGATATACTTATGGTAGAGTTATGTTACTTCCTTTAATACAAGAACATACACTGAGAATATGTAGACCCTGATCAACCCATCCCTATAGCTTTATAGGTCTTTATTTAAAAGACCTGCCTTCTTATTCAACCTTATCTACTGTGATACTTAACCCTAACCAATCTAGGACCACAAGGCTGGTTGTTAAAAATCCATGTGCCTACTTGGAGTGGTTTATAGGATAGCTGTTTTCCAGGCAAAGTGGAGGTCCACCAAGCCTAGAGTAATAAAATACTTCGTCATGGTTAAAGGAAAACCTAGTTTTGTCTCTGGTAATATCTGTTGAATAAAGATCCAAGAAAACAGCCCGCATCTCCAACATAAATACATTTTTCTACAAGCTTCCATAATATCAGTTGGATGCCAAACAACTTTGTAGTCAATACAGTTTACAACTCATAAAAGTCTCATATAAAGAAAGATCTGACAAGAAAACAAGTATGTGATCAAAATCTTTTTGTCATATGAGCTGTACAAGACAAAGTAGAAATTCGAGTTTAACATCACTCCACCCTTTTCACAGGGATGAAATGACTTCAAATTGATAGACATCAGTTTACAGGCATTACAATCTCTTGTTCTGCCACCAAGTAACAACAACATTTACAAAACCACTACATTACTCAGAAGTAATCAACACCCTCTTATCTCCCGCTTAGGTAACCAAAACAATTTGTACATTTTATTTCTTGGAATGGAATATCTTGAGTGAGCAGTGTTTTATTTACATTTATAGCGCCAGTTTATTCAGCCAACCTGCCCTTCCCACAGAACTGACTGCTCAGTTCAGAGCCAATGATGATCACAGCGTTAGGGTCCTCCATTCTGATTACTGGTGGGAGTTCCAGCTGCTGAACCCTACAAATTTACTATCAATTCCCTATTCAGTAGATAGTTAATAATTTCTTCAGGCTGGAAACCCCTTTACTCATGATAATTTTTTTATATATTAGGGATGCCATTCACTTGCTGTCGTTTCAAATAAAATGTCCTAGACCAGTAGTACAGTTGAAACTTCAAACATCACTTATTGTTTTCTTTGTTTCATTTGCCAGGCGAAGTGGACGAGAATACTGACTTAAAGGAAATTTGCCTCTAAAGCCAGTAGGATCTTGCCATGTATCAAAAGTGTTGTGGTCTCTCGGGATAGGGATGTAATACCACTGTACAAGGCATTGGTTTGGCCTCACCTGGAATATGCTGTCCAGTTCTGGGCACCAGTCCATAAAAAGGATGCCCTGGAGCAGGAAAGGGTTCAACGTAGAGCCACAAAAATGATAAGGGGTATGGAGGGTCTTAGTTATGAGGAAAGATTAAAACAACTAGATTTATTTAGTCTGGAAAAAAGACAACTACGAGGGGATATGATTCATTTATATAAATATATGAATGGTCCATACAAAAAATATGGTGGTAAGTTGTTTCAGATTAAATCAAATCAAAAGACAATTTGGAGAAATCAAGGTTTAATCACCAGAGGCGACAAGGCTTTTTACTATGAGAACTGTCAATCTGTGGAATAGCCTGCCTCAGGCGCTGGTCACAGCAGGGACAGCAGAGAGCTTCAAGAAGGGTCTAGATGCCTTTTTACACCTAAATAACATTGATGGTTATGTTATATAGAATTGTTTCCTCTAAATCCCTTCCTCATGCAATCCCTTCCCTTCCTTGGTTGAACTTGATGGACAAGTGTCTTTTTTCAACCGTATAAACTATGATACTATGAAATCTATGACTGGTTTATAGCTGTATTTAATTTCTCCCTGATGGGTAGCTCACAAAGGGGTTAAAACAGCTATAAGTTTATTAGGACCACTGGTTAAAATTTCCTTTAATCTTTATGTAAATCATGCGCAAGTGCATCACCAGAGCCCCTCCCCTGGACCTCTTCTTCCCCATCTCCCTCCCTCTCCACTCTCCCCCCTTTCCCTGTCTGCTGAAATCGTGTTGCGGCACAGAGCACACACATATGTGTTGCTGCAATTTTCAGGTGGAGGGAGAGTGCAGATGGTGCAGGAAGGTGGATTAGAAGTGCTTCACATTGTAAGAGCCAGTGCCCTGGAGACCAGAGCGGCACTTGAGCTTGATTTACATAAAGATTTACACAATATACATTTACCCCATTCAACAGTGGTAGATGTTATGCTCCACACTTCCATCTTCAAACAAGCGCTTGTGGTTTAACTTAGCTTTTGATGTACTATAATTTTAGAAGAATTATCATCTACCATCCATCCACCCACTAGTTTTCTCTGCAATGTTAATTAAAGGGGTATTCCCATCTGGGCATTCACACGTAATTTATTTCATGTCATATAAATACATTTCTTCAATTAGATGTTATAAAAAATGCATCTGATTGAAGATAATATCCAATGAATGTATCCATATTGTCTCTTAGAAACAAGATTGTTGTCCTTGGATACAACCACTGCTGGAGAGGTTGCATCAATGACCAAAATGTTTTTGGGTATGAACTGTGAGTTAGTGCATGTCCAACAGAAGTCCTGTTGAAATAAACGCTGAATAGTGCAATATTTATGGGAAATAGATAATTATAATATTTAATTATAACATAATGTTAGCATTTTTATAAAATCCAATTAAAGAAATAAGATGAAATTTTTATATGTGGCAGATTAAGTACATTTAAAGTAGTTGCCTAAATGGGAACACCCCTTTATTTGCATTGCTCCTGTTCTTGATCTTTAGGGCTGTCCTCAATTTTAGGCCAGTTCCTGCAGTCCTGGGGGTTCACTTTATATCATATCACTTTGCTGCCCCAGTATTTTATACCTTCTTAACTTGCTTTATGCTGAAGTTTTTAAAATAAATGTATCTATGCTTCTTTTATTCCATCTAAGATTATCATTCCACTTAATTTGTGATAACCAAATGGGCATAATATTTGTTTTTCAGTTTAAAAATAATTATATTTTTATCGGTGTGAATTTCCTTGACACAGAGGATGTACTAATTCTATCTCAGATCATGTATAGTATCGACAAGAGTGGGATAACTACATCCCTATGACAGCCTATAAACTATAAAATCAGTGTAATGCGCTCATCTATTGCACTTAAATAGAGGTTTACCCATTTCATTTGATATGATAGAAAAGGTCTGTTGTTAAAATCATGGCCACCGATAACAGATCATAAATGTTGAGTTAAAGATGCACCAGTAAGACATTTTGTAAGCCCATGGGATCTATATTTTAATGGGAGAAGCAGCCTGAAGGAGACAGATTTATGAAGGAGCAGCTATTGCCGATGAGTTGTAGCCACAGATATGAAAAGATAATGAATTGAGAGGAATAGGAACTGGGGAGGAAAATAAAAATCCAGAGTAACTGTCTATATCATTTTTAGTTACACACATCTTCCACAAAATCAACCTCCTAATCTCTGCATTGCTTGGTAGTTCAGAATACAGCTGCCTCTGAATGGTGGATTATTAGCATTTTATAGTTAAGGTATCTATACATACAGGGGTATAACTTGAGGGGTTGTAGAGAGCGCTGTCATAACCGGGCCCAAAAGGCTTAGGGAGCCCATGAGGTGTCACTTTCTCATATGAAAAGACTAGTACTATAAACCATAGATTGCAGTCTGGGATCTGGCACAGACTTAGCACTGGGGCCCATTGGTTTCAGGTTATGGCACTATAAGGCACTGTGTTTCTGCCAATGCTTGTAGAATCACCTTAAGAAAATGTTTATGCTCTTATGTGATACATGCTCCAAACTTTTCATATCATATTAAAAATGAAAGGTTACTATTATTATACAAATATCTGAATTATTGCATATATCTCTTAGCTTTAATATTATTGAGAAATGTACGTTATTGCAACTCAACACTGCAAAACTATTAATATAATTTGCATGTAGAAACACTTTATTATACAGAGAACATTGCCCTACTTTTCTAAAATTACTGAGAGAACTCTATTTTGTGGGTCATGTGTATTGGTAAGTAGTTTAAAAGCCAGATACAACTTTCCAAACATTGTCCCCAATATATCTAAAATATCCTATTGTTTTGTTCCTTCAGCTGCTATAGGGACCACTGTCTCCATGGTAACAGACAACAAACAAGCCCTTTGTAGTCAGATGCTACATTCCGTACTTTTTCACCTGATACATTCTTACAAGACTCGGAGAAAGATGGCACAGGCTGCACAGGGTTTGTTTGTAGCCTATTACCAGCTCCACGTCACATGTGTGAACTTAAAGCATTAAAACAATAGTGACTATGTGATTAATGTGCAGACTAGAATGGATGTAATAGAAAGGTATATACATTATAGTCCCAATAAATATTGCAAAAAAAACTACAATCTCATTTGTTTTCATGTATTTTATAGTCTTTCTCTGGTATATAGTTTGAATGCAAAAATGTTGTTGTAGCGATAGCTTAAAGTCCTGTGATGAAGCGTGTGAGCTGCATGAAGAATTACAGGCAAATGCAATCCGAAAACGAGAAATTAATTTACACCCTAGGTAATTGGGGCTGTTGCTTTAAAAGGTAGGGATGGGAAGCGGAACATAGGCCAATTTCACTTTAAATCAAAGAATACATTCTGAGGAGCAGATATGTGGCCATGATTTCAGCGGAGACACTAATGGGTATTTAATGCGCCCATCAATGTTTGTAAGTTTCTGGCATAAGGAACACACACAATAGCCTCGAATCCCTCTTTAACACTTATTTGAGATGACAGGAAAAATGAAACAGTTTGTGCTTTCAATGGAAAAGCAATCATTGCTACATTATATTTCTGCTTGCCCTATCATGCTAATGCATGGTAAAAATGTCACCAGATGTATTTAAGGACCTGATCGAGCTCTAAGGCTTCATTCCTTTTACTTGGCTGATTAGTTAAGGGAGGAGAGAGAAAAAAATCTTCAATTTGTATGTAAATGCAGCACGGTTTGCTATCAGCTGTACACCTGCACCTGTAAAAAATAATAAACTGGAGTTTAATGCTGTAATTATAAGCATTTATGGGAGTTTTAAAGAGGCTCTGACCAGTGAGATGAGATATTTGCGTAGGGATATTACTGATGCCCAGACAAGAGGGGGATAGGCGCCTGCTGCAGATTAAACCACTCTATCCTGCTCACTTTCTATGGAAATATTCGCTGAAACTTATATGTTTGTAAGTGCGGGCGCTACACATTCTAAATAGATAATTCACACTGTACAGATAAGGTGGCATGTAGATGAGTGCTTGAAGTGGGAATTACAGTTATATCAAAGATGCATAATATACCACAGCGAGATGGCTTTGCTCTAGGAGGAAGGACAGCGTTAAGTTGTTTGTCATCCAAGACCCAATGCAGATTTGGCATCATGATGGCGACATTCAGAAGCTGTTAGATGTCCAAGTGTGGTGTAGATGTGTACATGTTTGTGTGACAGGCTCTCTTGTCTATCATGTTTCATGTATAATAACAGGGTTGCATGATTTAGAAGAAGGATTTTTGGGCCCGCGAAGAAACCAGGTCCTAGTCTAGCATTTCCAACCTCCATAAATATGCCCCTTTGTACACATATGGGGCATATGAAGACTATATATGTAATATATACATATTACTTAGTTATAATCATATAGCAGATTTATTGAAGTGTCTGAGAGCAGAAATTTTCTAGTTGCACATGACAACAGCTCAGCTTTCATTTCCCCACAGCTGTTTATAAAATTAAATCTGAGCTCTGGTTGGTTGCCATAAGCAACTGGAACATTTTTAATAAATCTCCCCTGAGAACATAGTGGTAATTGAGAGAAACAATAGAGGTGGAGCCAACCAAACACCATTGCCAGTCTTTCTGTCCCATGATTAACTGTCATGAGAACCCCATACACACAAAAAAGTCAACTGATTCTAATAAAATCAAGGAGTTTGGATGACTTTTCTCATCTGTGTAAGATTGGAGGGATCTGTAATGACCTATAATGATTTATAGTTACCAAGTCCATAAATATGTTGCATAAAAAAGTATTTTGTACTGCAGGTTTTAAATTTGCATAGCATCAATAGTCACAGTACAAAGAACAAGGCGGCCAGGTTAGGGAAAGAAAACTCAGGTTGTACATCAGCCTGGGACTGGCATAGATTTCGACTCCATTGTGCAAGTTTGAAACCAGACTTACCAAGAGGTCAGAACTCTTAGTATTTCTGCATTTCGTGGGCTGGCTTTGCCAATCATCAAGACTGGTGCCAGTGTTGATACATCAGTGTTGGACATGACTCAGCAATTACTTCTTGTGTGTCCCGCCCAGTTTTCTGAGATTTATAAAAATCTGACAGGGGACATATTTTGTCTAATAGGAAAAAATGCATGTTCACCTCTCACGAGGGCCCCATGAAACCAGCGTAGGATGTCTCTGACCTCAAGAGTCATGTATAAATGAATACCACACATAGTGGGCTGATTTTAAAGATATTTCCCATACACTGTGCACTTACACTGTATAGGTATTAGGAATCATATGGGTATAATTGAAGGTGGTTTATTTATTAATGCAAAATTACAGTTTTTCAACTGACACATCAAATTTACATATACAATGTTCATGTCAACCCATCACAACCCATCTGAAGCTCATAAAATCATAATGCAGCAAAATCTTCAATCTTTTCAAATTATATTTGTCCAAGTCACATGTATTCTACAGCCAGGGGAAATAATGATATTCTTTCTAGCATGGTTCAAAATAGTTTTGCATGAATCTGTCTGATGAGTGGCACACTCGAGGTCAGGGACAGTGAATTCATTTCTGCTGTCACTGTGCCATCGTCATCCATCATCATTAATTATCTTCAACATCCTTTTTTCTACCTCTTCTCCATATCATTAATAATTGTTTTTCAACCACTCTGGTCTAAAGTCAATTCCATTAGCCATAAACAGTACACAGAAGAATGATTTGACTTTTCATGGTGGGGTTTGTAAATTGTTTATGGAGGGACAAATATTTCATGTATGCCCCATCATTTTTAGTTTTAGCTAAAAATCTAATGTCTTAAAGGGAGGTTAAGAATTAGTAAGGGCTCTTTTATATTGGCATTGTTTTTCTATGGGTGTTTTTACGCTGGCTTGTATTTTCACTGATCCGTTGTCCATGGAAAAAAATATGAAACATTTCCTATTTTTTCACTAATGCAGACCATGGAAGGCAAAACAAGTCTATGGGTCCGCAAAAAAAACAGATGAATCATCAGGTGTTTTTTCACTAATGAGGCTCAAAAACCGGGTGTGATGTTTTCAAAGCATTGTTAAATCTTCACTTTTTTGCTGACACGGAGACAAAACTAATGCATCATGGAGAAAAAACGGAAGAAAAATGGATACACAACAGAGACAAAATGCAGTGTTTGACCAACTGAAGCTGAGCACCAATGCCAATGAAAAAGAGCCCTAAGAATGACTGAGCATTCTCAAAACAGCACAACTCTTGTCTGAAGGCTGCTTCAGATATAGCAGTCCACTGCCATTCAAGTGAGTGCACATCCCAACACAACGTATGTACATTAGGGGCAATCACAGAGTTCCCTAGTAGTGGTCAAGCAGATTTCAAGCCTGCATTACTTATGTGGACCTTAACATTGGATAATATTTGGCAGCCCTGTCGACTGTTTCCTGATGGCAGATAAAAAAGGGAAATATTAATCAAGCATGTTGGATACAACACTGGTGTATTTCAGTGGATGGAGAAAATGCTGTTGGCTGCTTGAGCATTTGACATCTGTCTTATAGCATTGAGCAAGTCAAGATCTTTCCATTCAAACTGCACACATTGGACCCCCACCAAGTCAACATTTATCATATATCTTCTGGACAAATAAACTTTTGATTTTGAGAAAGGTTCTTCAAGTTAACCAAAGACATTCCATACTTGTATGAAGTGCAAAATGGACAAGAGGATAGTGGCTGCACTAATTAAAAGTCAGTATTAAAAAAATACAATCCAGTAAATACTAGTGTCAGGATCAGACAGGATGGGAGGTAGTGGACCCACTGAACCACCATGAGCGATGAAGTAAGCTGACGCATGGGAGTGGAGTCTAAGGCCCCTTTCACACTTGTGTTTTTCACTTGCTTGTTCTGCACATGCTTCTGACTCATTTTAATCAACAGGCTTTTTCAGACTTGCATTTTTTTTCACACGCACGTTTTTTTTTAAAGGCGCATTTAAATCTCAGCATGCTCTACTTTTGCAGGTCACGGCATGAAAAATGCACCATACAAGTCTATGAAGATGCAATGCGTTTTTCACGCATCAATTGCCATGGAAAAGCGGAAAAGTCCTGAGTCCTTTTCACATGTGTGAAAACGCGTGTGAAAAACTGAGACACTGAACAAACTGATTGAACTCTGATGAAAAATGTCAGTTTTTCACTGACCAAACCCTGATCGGACTCTGACGTGATCTGCAACGCAAGTGTGGAAGGGGCCTAACTGGCTCCTGGTATTCACAAAGCATTCACACAGCCAGCACATGCATGCACTAGGGAGCAGGGACGCACCGGACCACTGGAGCCGTCGATGGAGTGTGGACAGGTGAGTAAGCATGGGTCGCAGGAGCACCTGTGATAACTAGCATTACATCATCAGTTATATCAAACTGACATAGACTACAACCTATAAAATGAAATACATGACTGCATAATTTCAGTTTCATGAACTGGTTCCAGGCCATGTATGATTCTGTTCTCATCTTTCTGTAGGACTGTATATCAATTTATATAACCTACATAATAGATGTATCCAACTGCTTGATTGGAAAATGTAAAGTACAAAACAAATGAATAATTGTTCCAAGCACACATGCATGAAGACAAGCCTCCCACCTGATAAAGAGCCGTGCCACAGGTGGTGCTCTTCACAAACAATTATGGAAAATCATTTCAGAGTAAGATTATCATTTTCTCAATTGGTTTTGAAAATGTGTTGTGTTCTTTTCCATTTTTTAACATTGGCTCAGTCATATTCTGGCATTATTGTCCATTTCATTGTGCTAAAGTTGGCCATATGCATTATAATAACTGCCAGGAAATTAACAAACAAAAGACCTCTTCAGATACCTGCTCTAGATACCTGCTCTGTGTATAACCACTGGCCCTCCAGCTGTTACAAAACTGCAACTTCCAACAAGCTCCGACAACTGGAAGTGTGCAAAAGTAAAATGCCAGAAAAAAATGGATCATTAATGTTTGGTAATAGAGGAAAAATAAAAATATTTTATTGTTTATACTGACTATAACTTGCTCATTAAGAAGAAAATGATCTGCAAAGCATCACCGTATATCAATTTGTTATATGCTGCAGCATTTGTCCAGTTTAGGACAACTATTAGGAATTTAGCTTACATAAATTTAGCTTAAGGTTTTACACAGGTTTCAGGCACTTTCATGACCAAAAAATACTATTATTATACTATCATAATAAATAATATAAACACAATGGGGGACATTGATACAAAGTGTTGTTTCCTCCGCCACTTTGGTTTCCTACGATCTGTTGGTAATGAGGTACATAGGACCATTTTCTGTCCCGAGAGCTACCAATGTGTGCAGCTGTAATAATGCCCTGAAGACAGAGCCAACTGTGTCCATTGGATTATCAGAAAACTTCCACAGGGCGAGAGGTGTGACAGAGTGTAAGGCTTATATTTTGCTACACCAATTTTCTTTTGAACTATTCTCCACCACTTTGAAGTGCCAAAAGATGAAAAAGACTCATATTAATTGTATCACTGTGTTATTGTATTAATTCCACACTATGAAAGCCACACCCCTTTAAAGAGTCTGAGGAGGTTGAAAATCACATTTTTTCTAATGCCGACCACTAATAAATGGGTCGGGAAGGAGAACAGGGACAGGCACCACAAAAGAGGTAGAAACCCCATAAGAAATATCCCCCATTATGACTTACCACTTTGGTGGGAACATTGGTGGTCTGTGTCCTCATGGTTTACATGATCTTCTAGAACTAAGCTTTTATGGAATCTAGGGGCAGACATAGAAAAGCTCTACAGTATGCCAATTTCATAAATAATATATTATAAATACATTTACATCAATTATAGTACTTCTGGTGGATAGGCCCCTCTCCCTTCTAACATTGCTCAATTTTCAAAAATTGTCAGCAATGAAATTTTGTGAATTTTTTAAGTTCAGTGCTGCCCTCCTCATCTAGGTAACTAATAACGCTTTATACTTAGTAAAGGAAAAGGTTCAGAGCAACATTGCATACACGTGGGTGATAGAACATACGTCCCCTGGCCAGAGGACCTCAGTAGATAATTCCAGGAATAGGCAGCACTCCAAAATTGGGTGAAAAAAAATCAGGTTTTCTTTATTCCATGTAGCAAAGTTTTGGTTACACAGCACATTTTTGAAGCATGCTTGAAAAAGGTGCTTTGTCATGGAATAAAGACACCCTGATTCTTTCACCCAATTTTGGAGTGCTGCCTATTCCTGGAATTTATAGAGAGACTGCCAATACTAACATAGAACAGGAGGAGGAAGAATGTACCACTGATCCCATGAATATGGTTGATGCCTATGTGCGGGACATATTTGTTGCAGATCTCCAGTCAGTGGATCTGTACTTATAATGACGGATCTATTCTAGGGGTGTAGTAAATCATGTGTTAGGTTCCAGATTCCAGAACTTACAACAAGTTGATATATTGCTATAACATACATCCACTGACAGTAAACATACACATGAAAATGGTGAAGAATTTAAGAAATTTTACAGTAAATATTTTTGCCACTATTAGGTGTAAAAATGGCATTTCTATAGCTACTTCACATCTGAAATCAAGAAGCCCATATGGAGCCCATGTTCCATTGTAAGTATCATATATTAACAGTCCTGTCTGCTATTTCCTGGTTAGTAGAAATCTTACATGTGATCTTGCATTGACATATAATCATGGCGCATATCATGAGCAGATTAAAGACCAGATGCCTAGTGTGCACCGTAGTGAAATACTCAGAATTCCTCTCAACAAGTCATAAATAAACCATACATTTTGTAAAAAGACAGAATCCAAGAAATTGACAGATTTGCATGCAACTGGCTAACATTCAGGCTTGTTGTGTTTATTCTACTAATTTAGCTTGTCAGTGGGCTAACTGACAACATACACACAGCAGCATAATGTGGGCTATGTACAAGCAGAAACCTCGGCAAAAGTTAACCCTTCCCGCATTGAAGTGAGTGCTGTGTATGCATGGCAAGTGTACTATCAAAGCCAGAGTAGACTTTTAGTGAGGAGCTGGTAAATAACACATGTCTTATTAGTTTGCTCTCGGTGGCACATCTAAATGTCATGTTTTCCTCACTAAGTATTGATTTGTTTCATAAACCACAAGAAATAAAATAAAATGAGTGGATATGATGGAATTAATAAGAACAATATTGGAATATTCCTGTTTACATGGCTTCAGCTCATGCAAGTGACATGCATTGATCAAGAGAAATTATTACTGGTGATATCTCCTGTTTTTGTAAAAATAAAATAAATATATATATATATATATATATATATATATATATTTCTACAAGGAAAAAATAAATACATTTTCTCTGTTCAGTTGATGAGAACAAACAATTACTAGTGCACCTACCTGGGATATGCGTCTCCATCAAGGGTGTAACTAGGAGAGGCAGGGCCGCATAGCAGACTTCTGGATGGGGCCCCTCTACCCACTCAGAAAATATATATATTTGTATACTCACACATTTATAAACTATAACACATATTTATACATTTATGCACACAACTTTTAAGCACTGATAGATACATATATACACCTAAACAGATCTGTCCCAGTCGCTGCTGACCACATGGAAGATGTACATGGCAGGAAAAAGAGATGAGAGATTCCTTCTCCAATGTGCAACATAACATGTATATAATTGTGTACATCCTTCAGGTCAGATGCCGGGGCCCCCTGAGACTGTGGACCCCATAGCAGCAGCTATGGCTGCTACTGTTGTAGTCTGTAACAGCTAGGGGCAGCAGTCCACATATCCTACACTGTCTGGGAGATCTGGTCCGGTATTCGGGGTGGATGGTTTCATGCAGTTAGTGAATGTGATTGGCTTTCCTAAATAGATGGATTATAAGAGCATGTTTGAAGTTCATCATTAAATTACTTTTATGAATAGTACAAGGATACAGAGTAGCACTTAAGTGCTAGCATCCGAGCACATGTTGGTTTGGATGCTGTGGGGGCCCTAGTTGTGTGAACAGCCCAGGGCCCATGGAACACTTAATCCGCCTCTGTGCATCACAATTGTGTCTGCACCACAATTCTGCTGCCCCAAAAATATAGTGCACACTTTCAGAGCAGTGGAGGGTTAATGAAGACCCTTCAGAGTGTCAGGAGGTAGGTTGGCAGTACAGTGCTTTTTTAATGGGCTCAAACCTGTACAGGAAGCGATGCTTCTTCAAACACACCTTATACTGATTGGCTGGGGCTTAGCTGCAGCCATCTTAGCCAACCAGTGTTAGGAATAGGAAAGGGAGATTCTAACCAGTCTGTGCATGCAGCGCAGCTCTACAGCTTAAACGTGCTGTATGCCAAAAGGTAAAGGATTCTTCTTCTGCATCCTGAAGACGCATGTGTGGCACAGATAGTTCTCCAGTCTCAGTCTGCGCTTGCTGCTGCTATCAGCCAATGGATGCCATGAGCAGTATCATTATTTACTGGTGGAGGCCCCTGTAATGAGTGATGGGGGCCCGGAAAACTTGCCCCAGAAGCCCACACTATAATCTAGCCCTGTATATTTCTGGTGGTCTCGGGCAACTCCATTAAAGAGTTGTCCGACCCCCCAAAGGGGTCACGATCCACAGGTTGATAACCCCTGGTTTAAAGCAAACCTGTCTAATTTTCTTCATTTTTTTTCTTTATTTTACAAACACAAATACATACAGGAATGCAACATCAATCACAACTTAGTTATAAGCTTGTGGGAAAAAGGATAAAATATAAACGAAAGAAAAGGTTTAATATTACATAAAGTTCAATTTGTTGGTATTCTATTGAACTGGATTGTAATTGTACTTTTAGACTTCCCCTTATTAATTCTGCTATGTTTAAGTTAAAAAAGTTGGCAACCCTAGTTATAAAGCAATAGAAATTGATCCAATTGACATATAGTTATGGTGGGAATAGATTCATTGTAACTTGTCATCTATACATTTATATTCTTGACCAACCTGTGCTTAGGAGTCCAGTGGGTTGTCCCTCTTAAACAACATGTGTGTGCTTATGAAGATGGATTTTGCATTCAGTAAGTTTTTGAGATTATTGTAGAGACTTACACATAAAGGAGAACCCTTGACATGGGTTGCAGGCCAGCTTATATTGCCTAAAATATTGACTAAAACCTCACATTTATAAAGTGACTGGATGCAGTTATGCTGATGGTGAAATGGTGCCCTAGTATCTGTGTGGAATGAATGTATGGGCTTTTAAAAGCTTGTCTCATTGAATGTATCAGTAATAAGATGTGAGCCAGAATTCTGACTTTTTTATGCCTTGTATGCCAGAAAACCGGCAAATAAAGCATCATAAATGCCCATATTGAGAGGTAAATTATCACAGATGCCTATGCCATGCTGGTGAATATATCCAATAGATCCAGAGGTAGGAGAGAAACACAGGAACTTTGCTGGTCACAGCATTTAATATCAGTATGGTCTGGAATATGACACCATTTACTGAGTCTGTAAAATAGCACTGAGAAAGCTGCACCAATCGTCTTATTAATAGAAGCTTTTAAACTTAACCTAGAAAATACACATTTGGGCCGTCTGAATGTCAGGAGTGGAGCCAAAATGGTTCTACAAGTCTGGGAAAAAGCTAATAAATTACCTTAAATGCTTGCTAACAAATACCTCAGGCTGTTGTGGGGGTCTGCTGCTGTAACAACTAACAATTACAGATTTTGTTTTACATATTCTCAGTTATTTATTATTTTATAAAAGTCTTATTATTACACATTGGTCTGAGTGTTTTATGACTAACGGTCCAATTCTAGGGCCAAGAGGTCTTATTTCTTTAAGAGTATTACTTAATGTTATGGCACTACTTCCATCTTATTCTTCCATCCACAACATCACCACTACAAAGGATCCGTGGGTGAAGTTGGAAAGAAGGGCTTTTAGGGCCAATTTCATATATATGGAGTTTCTTATAATGCATGCATGTAAGCATTTATAAAAGCTATGTAAATGTAGCATACATATTCCAATTGTAGCATATATATTATATTGTTGAAAAAATGCTCCTGAGATCTTCGGTAAAACATGATGCTGAATATGGCTTAGTTACTCCAATCACACCGTTTACACTTTCTATAATGGGCAAGAAGCAGTCACTACTCAGTTGTAGTGAGGGGCAAGTAGCTAATGAAAGTAGTTCACCAGAAACTATATATATAAGCACACGTATAATAATCCAGCTTTCACACTGGCTTGTAGCACCTGACAGCTTTTCTGTATAGACTGGGACAGAAAGAGTAAAGTCATCACAACATCATCATCATAGGCATTATAGCAGGTGAGTTAGGGACAGCTCATACTGCCAGGGATGTAGTAAAAACAGAATAGTAACATACAATATTAGTATACAGTAAGTCTATAGGCATCATACCTATCACTTCCCAGTCACTGGGGAGGTCCCATTCCATCACTTCCTGGAGAATGCAATAATCAGTGTCAATTGATGACTTAAATTCATTTTGCTGCACCTGTAGTGTACTGTGACTATACAAATAATACAGAAAGAAGGGTCTCAAACTGCACTATTCAATGCATTACTTCTCTTCAATAAACTCCCATATTAAACAATCCCTTAAAATGGATTTCCATGATTTTTAAATACTCAAAATCTTGAGAGGTGATCGAGTACAAATAATAATAACTTACACTCAACAAGTAAATCCACTATTGCTGCCAATCCTGCGTCTCCACTGCTTGTCTCCACCACAGTGATGACATTCTGGCCTTGCACGTTTGAGTCTAAGTATTACCATGTATTACTGTCCAACACATATATGGGATGAGGAAGAACCTTATGTAGTGCCTATGAGTTAGAGGGAAACATTTAGTCAAAATTATAGTGTTGCAGCCTTTGAAGGTGTCTAGGGACTTCCAATACTGATATCTTAGGTTGAAGCTTGCTCCAATAAGATTTCCCTTTGTCTGATATATGTGTTTAAGTTTTGTTTTAACTGTACACCAAAATTTTTATATATATGTATCCTTCCCTACCATACCTTTAAACCGGGTGAATTCCTTACACATGTGACCAATATAACTACCATAATACCATACATTCTGGACAAGACATCATAACAAAAGAGGCAGAGATCATTGGGGAAGAGTCGCTGGAATGCCAAGAAATTTAACTGGTGTGTATAAGTAAATTATGTATTTAAATGTGTATGTTACCCATATAGGAAAACTATCTCACAAATTACTGTTCTAAAAACAAAGAATAATTGAGATTAAGACAAAGTGTAATCATTCTACTACTAGATAGGTGTACACATGAAGAACCAATAAGTATAAGTCGGCATCCAGTTTAAGCAAGATGTAGGTTTTGTCCCATGCCCTTGAGTATTTGTGGCCTTCCCCATCTGTTTTATTTTTTGACAGAAGGAAAAGGAGGAGGGGCAGCCACTCACATAAGATCCTAAAGGTTGTCTAACAAAAGCACTAAACAAAAGGTAACATATAAGAAGATAAACAATAGATCAGTAAATGTGTAATTTAGGAAAGTCACAACCTCCAAGGGCAAGGCTAAAAAGGTCAGATGCTAGAAAGTAAGTGAGCCAGGCAGAAAATGAGTCTACAGATAGGGGAATAGATCTAGAAAAGTGATTGATAACAAAATTACAGGGGTTGAAAGGAGAACAAATCACGCACCAAAAAATCTTATTGTTTTTCAAGACACATAAGTCAAGAATGTATATAATTGTATAGCTTATATGGGCTATTTACGATAACCAGCCATTTACAAGAAATTTATTGATAATGATGAATTCATTTTATTGACTTCACCCCAATATAATAATAACCAATAAATCTAAATAAGAAGTATCAATAGCATGGATTGTCTTAATAGATACATCATGGTAGATGATCTATGGTGCAGTGATGGGACAATGACGCCCTAATTAAAATATTATCCATCGTATGGACATTCACTATGAAGAAAGACACGTCAGAAGGAAATACCATTTGACAAAACACTGAGTAAAATCCTGTGGCAGAAGTTCACCTTATCAAATTGCTGGTTATTGAGAGACAGAATGCAATGCTAAGTGGGAATATCATTTCTAAGCACAGCTGTCGCTGGACACTTAGTTATCCATTTCTATCAAAACTGCTGGGAATTGACTATTTTCATGCAACAATGCAAAACCCTCTCATTACCATCTCCTAAATATACATGAATAAAACGCTGGATAATCGCTGCTTACAGACCGCTCTTCTGGTGTCCAGTATGAGACATATTTATCTTTTAGATATATGGCATAATAAAGAGGGCAGTCGTGCCACATTTTAGGCTAAAGAAAATGCAAAGCAGAAAAAAAGGCTCTTATGTTGAGTGACATTTTGTGCATCTTAACTATAGAGGCATCATACTGTCAGAGAGGGTGAAACGAAATGAATCGCAATCATACAGAGTAATTCATGGCACCACAAAAAGCCGCACTCTTATTCACCACACATGAGTTCCATAACATAGTTCAGCAAATCAATTAACTCCCATTTAATTTCAACCTTTTCTGAGCATCTTTGGAATTGCTGTAGCTCCATTACCAGGAAAAACCAGGGACGTTGCA